>NW_022986775.1:0-5726 GCF_009829125.3 Periophthalmus magnuspinnatus
TGTCAGGGTTTGCGTTAATGTTAGGGTTGGGGTTAGGGTTTGTGCAGGGTTAGGGTTGGGGTTGGGGTTGGGGTTAGGGTTAGGGTTTGTGATGGGCACTCATATGACTTTAGACGGAAATTAGGGTTAGGGATTAGGGTTGGGGTTTGAGTTTGGGTTAGGGTTGGGGTTGGGGTTAGGTTTAGGGTTAGGAATTGTGCAGGGTTAAGGTTAGGGTTAGGGTTAGGGTTGGGGTTGGGTTAGTGCAGGGTTAGGGTTAGGGTTGGGGTTAGGGTTTGGGTTGGGGTTAGGGTTTGTGCAGGGTTAGGGTTAGGGTTGGGGTTGGGGCTAGGTTTAGGGTTAGGGTTTGTGCAGTGTTAGGGTTGAGGTTAGGGATGGGGTTAGGGTTGAGGTTAGGGTTAGGGTTGGGGCTGGGGTTGGGGTCAGGGTTTGTGCAGGGTTAGGGTTAGGCTTGGGTTAGCGTTAGGGTTGGGGTTGGGGCTAGGTTTAGGTTTAGGGTTTGTGCAGTGTTATTGGTTGAGGTTAGGGTTGGGGTTAGGGTTGAGGTTAGGGTTGGGGTTAGGGTTTGGGTTGGGGTTAGGGTTAGGGTTTGTGCAGGGTTAGGGTTGGGGATTGGGTTGGCGTAAAGGTTAGGGTTTGTGCAGGGTTAGGGTTGGGGTTAGGGATTTGGTTTGGGGTTATGGTTAGGGTTTGTGCAGGGTTAGGGTTGAGATTAGGGTTAGGGTTAGTGTTAGGGTTAGCGTTAAAGTTAGGGTTGGGGTTAGGGTTAGGGTTGGGGTTGGGGATTGGGTTAGGGTTATCGTTAGGGTTAGGGTTGGGGTTGGGGTTAGAGTTTGTGCAGGGTTAGGGTTAGCGATAGTGTTAGGGTTAGGGTTTGTGCAGGGCACTCATATGACTTTAGTCGGAATTCAATGCAATTTCCCATAGGCATCCTGAAGTTGAAAAGTTAAATTGTGAAAAATCCACAATACATATCAACTTAATTCTTGCTGTGCAAAGTAGGTCGTGGGGTTTAGCGTTAGGGTTAGGGTTAGTGTTAGGGTTGGGGTTAGGGTTATGGTTTGAGTTGGGGTTAGGGTTAGGGTTTGTGCAGGGTTAGGGTTGGGGTTAGGGTTGGGGTTGGGGTTGGGGTTAGGTTTAGGGTTTGTGCAGGGTTAGGGTTGGGGTTAGCGTTAGGATTAGCGATAGCGTTAGGGTTGGGGTTGGGGTTAGGTTTAGGGTTTGTGCAGGGTAAGGGTTAGGGTTGGGGTTGGGGTTAGGGTTTGTGCAGGGTTAGGGTTAGGGTTGGGGTTAGCGTTAGGGTTAGGGTTGGGGCTAGGATTTAGGGTTAGGGGTTGTGCAGTGTTAGGGTTGAGGTTAGGGTTGGGGTTAGGGTTGAGGTTAGGGTTAGGGTTAGGGTTGGGATTAGGGTTAGGGTTGGGGTTTGGGTTAGGTTTTGTGCAGGGCACTCATATGACTTTAGACGGAATTAGGGTTAGGGCTAGGGTTGGGATTGGAGTTAGGGTTAGGGTTGGGGTTAGGGTTGGGGTTGGGGTTAGGCTTGGGTTTGTGCAGGGCACTCATATGACTTTAGGCGGAATTCAATGCAATTTCCCATAGGCACCCTAAACTTGAAAAGTGAAATTGTGAAAAATCCACAATATATATCAACTTAATTCTTGCTGTGCAAAGTAGGGTGTGGGGTTTAGCGTTAGGGTTAGGGTTAGCGTTAGGGTTAGGGTTGGGGTTAGGGTTGGGGTTTGGGTTGGGGTTAGGGTTAGGGTTGGGGATAGGGTTAGGGTTGGGGTTAGGGTTGGGGTTAGGGTTAGGGTTTGTGCAGGGTTAAGGTTAGGGTTGGGGTTTGGGTTGGGGTTAGGGTTGGGTTTGTGCAGGGGACTCATATGACTTTAGGCGCAATTCAATGCAATTTCCCATAGGCACCCTGAACTTGAAAAGTGAAATTGTGAATAATCCACAATACTTAGGGTTAGGGTTTGTGCAGGGTTAGGGTTAGGGTTAGGGTTGGGGTTGGAGTTAGGGTTAGGTTTGGGGTTAGGGTTGGGGTTAGGGTTGGGGTTAGGGTTAGGGTTTGTGCAGGGTTAAGGTTAGGGTTGGGGTTAGCGTTAGGGTTGGGGTAGGGGTTAGGGTTTGTGCAGGGTAAGGGTTAGGGTTAGGGTTGGCGTTGGGGTTAGGGTTTGTGCAGGGTTAGGGTTAGCGTTAGGGTTGGGGTTACCGTTAGGGTTAGGGTTGGGGTTGGGGTTAGGGTTTGTGCAGGGTTAGGGTTAGGGTTAGGGTTGGGGTTAGGGTTTGGGTTCGGGTTAGGGTTAGGGTTTGTGCAGGGTTAGGGTTAGGGTTGGGGTTAGCGTTAGGGTTAGGGTTGTGGTTAGGGTTAAGGTTTGTGCAGGGCACTCATATGACTTCAGAATCAGAATCAGAAGACTTTTATTGCCATAGTCTGTGAACACAGTTCACAAACTAGGAACTTGATACGGTGAAAAAGTGCAACATAAACACACTGAATAAATACAAATACAAATACAAATAAGGGCATGCACAAAGTTAAAAAGATATGCTTAAAAAGAAAAATCAAACGAAATACTTAAAGGGAGAAATATATACAATAGCAGCATCAGAACAACAGTGCAAAGTGGCTTATTAAAGTGACCAGTTTAGTGCAGATATTATAAAGTGTTCATGAGACAAACAGCAGAGGGGAAGAAACTGTTCTTATGGTGAGAGGTTCTGGTCCCAATGGACCGTAGCCTCCTGCCAGAGGGAAGTGGCTCAAATAGTCCATGTCCAGGGTGAGAGGTGTCAGCTGCTATACGGCCTGCTCGCCCCCGAGTCCTGGAGACGTACAGGTCCTGTATAGATGGAAGGCTGCAGCCAATCACCTTCTCAGCAGAGTGCACAATGCGCTGCAGTCTCTGTCTGTCCCTGGCAGTGGCCCCAGCGAACCACACAGTGATGGAGGAGGTAAGGATGGACTCAATGATGGAAGTGTAAAACTGCACCATCATCTGGACTGGCAGCTTGCGTTTCCTCAGCTGCCGCAGGTGGAACATCCTCTGCTGGGCTTTCTTGATGAGGGAGCTGATGGTCGGCTCCCACTTGAGATCCTGGGTGATGCAGGTGCCCAGGAAGCGGAAAGAGTCCACAGTGGTGATGGGGGAGTCCGTCAGGGTGAGGGGAGGCAGGGGGGCTGTGACTTTCCTGAAGTCCACGATCATCTCCACTGTCTTCTGGGCGTTAAGCTCCAGGTTGTTGCTGCTGCACCAGGACACCAGCCGGTCCACCTCCCTCCTGTAGGCAGACTCATCGCTGTCCGAGATGAGTCCGATGAGGGTGGTGTCATCCGCAAACTTAACCAGTTTGACGGAGTCGTGGCTGGAGGTGCAGCAGTTGGTGTACAGGGAGAAGAGCAGGGAAGAAAGTACACAGCCCTGTGGAGCTCCTGTGCTGATAGTCCGAGTGTCCGAGACATTCTTCCCCAGCCGCACGCGCTGTCTCCTGTCTGTCAGGAAGTCAGTGATCCACCTGCAGGTGGAGTCAGGCACATTGAGCTGAGCGAGCTTGTCCTGGAGCAGAGCAGGGAGGATGGTGTTGAACGCAGAGCTGAAGTCCACAAACAGGATCCTGGCGTAGGTTCCCGGGGAGTCCAGATGCTGGAGGATGAAGTGAAGGGCCAGGTTAATGGCGTTGTCCACAGACCGATTGGCTCTGTAGGCAAACTGCAGAGGGTCCAGTAGGGGGGAGGTGAAGGACTTGAGGTGGTGCAAGACCAGGCGCTCAAATGACTTCATGACTACAGATGTCAGCGCCACAGGTCTGTAGTCATTAAGTCCAGTGATCCTGGGCTTCTTGGGGACGGGGACTGATGGATTCAAAATATATATTCAAGTTATATGATGTTATCTCACTGTTCATTTTAAAGGTACTGTAGGTACTGTACTGTAACTGTAGTTACTATAATCATTATATTCATTTCAACTATGTAAACTATGTAATCTGCACTAATGTTTGTTCTTGAGTCTTGCAGAAGTTATCTTTTGAAAGTTGCAGGATCCCACGGGAAGAAGGTCACTCTGAATGTGTGAAACAGAAACATCTTGGGAATGACCTTTGGAGATGCGAAAACAAAATGTATTTCTCTGTGAATCTCGTCATATGTTTTTATTCTGCTTGCAAAGTATGTAAACTATGTCCCCCATCCCTTGAGAACGCATTTGTAACTAGGGTCCCTAACTAAATAAAAGGAGGAGAAAGACGGTGGAAACTTGAGAAAGGAGTGAGGTTGTAAACTGAAGGTTTTGCCTCCCCGCTCTTTCTCCTCAATATTGAGACAAAATAATCTCTCTTGTCTTCTCTTCTCTTTTGAACTGTAATATAGGTTAAAAAGGTGAACCTATCAACTTGGTCCTTCGAGCTGGATCCCAATATACCGGAGGACTCCAGCGGATGTCGGAGACCCAGGAGAGACTGTGGCCACAGCATATGAGACCTTTTCCAGGACTGGTCTCTTCGATATCTTTTGGAGTCTAAAGGTTGACGGGATACCGAGGGAGAGAAATACGAGACGAGTGAGTAAGTCTTGCTTTAAAAAACGGTATGACTGGGGGTCATGCGCGTAGAAAAACCCTAATTATCCTAGGCTCCAATTAGGTACTAAAACCTACTAATACTAATAGTAGTAGTAGTACTAGGGACGGATACGGAGTCCCGTTACCGGGTAAAATAGTGATATTTTACTGGCTGGTACAAAACCGTGGAATAAAAAGCAAGGGTGTGTGTGAGAGAGAGACGTGTGAGTGGAGATTCTGAACCACTAGGTGACGAATCTCATACCAAAAAGGTTGGGGAAATACGGTGTATTTCTGTGGATGCAGAGGCAAGATCTCTCCGCCTGCTGAGGCTAAAGTGAGAGATACCACACTAATCACTCGTACCAACCTGTTGTTATATTCTAGCAATAGAGACCTCCCTAGGAGTTAAAAGCTGGACTAAATTTGAGGAAATAAAAATGGGAAATAAAACTACAAAATTGACACCAATAGTAAAAGACTAGAAAGCCGTGCACGCAAAATATCCTGAAAAATGTACATAGTTAGATTTGTGGGTAACAAAATATAAATTTGAAGGCGAGTTAAAATCTTCTAAAATAATGGAGCTCCAAAATAAAATACAAAATAAAATACAAAATAAAATACAGGAAAAATGCAAAAATTCAATTCAATTCAATTCAATTCATTTATTTTTGTAACGCCCAAAATCACAACAACAGTTGTCTCGAAGGGCGTTCATGTTTTGGTAGATGGGGGAAACCGGAGTACCCGGAGGAAACCCATCCAGACACGGGGAGAAACATGAAAAACTCCACACAGAAAGGCCTGGTGACCCGGGGATCGAACCAACCTTCTTGCTGTGAGACATGAGTGATGGCACTCTGTCACAGTGCCGCCAAGACAAAATGAAGAATATGATATGTGTAAACTATCTATACTATACTATACTATACTATACTATACTATACTATACTATACTATACTATACTATACTATACTATACTGTACTATCATTGGGAAAGATGGTTAGAATTGGCACAAGCCAGAGAAAAAGGCCAAACAGAGGCAAAGCGTAAGCAACAAATTATGCTTAATACAAAGGAGGAAGATGATTTCACCACTGTAATAGCGGCTCAGCCAGAAACATCAGTACAGCAGGCTCAAGCTGAGATAGAGGGAGCAGTA
>NW_022986776.1:0-4679 GCF_009829125.3 Periophthalmus magnuspinnatus
TTGACGTAATGTATTTCAAATTTTGAGGTGGCGCTATTGAGTCATTTTGATATGTAGATTTTTTTGAACATCAAAATACACATTTTTTTTGCAAATCTTGAATTTTAGGCCATAGTTTGATGAGTGTAGAGCATCTATTTAGTCTACAACAAAGTCCAGTACTCTGAACCCCATTCATTTCAATGACACATTTATTATGTTACCACGGTAACATGATTGAAAATAGAGGTATGTTCTCATAGGCTTTTTTGTTCCGTATGATAAGAGGAATATGTGTACCAAATTTCAATGGTCTATGACAAAGTAATAATTTTTCATCCCAGTTATCCAAAACCCATGTATTTCAATGAGAAATGTCAGACGTTGCCATGGCAACACCTTTGAAAATAGAGGTATGGTGTCATTGACTTTTTTGTTCAGTACTGGAATAGGGATGTCCATGCCAAATTTCAAATGTTTATGTCAAAGTAATTTTTTTGGTCCAATTCAAAAGTTCAAGGGGGCGCTGTGGAGCAATTTATTGTCTGACCTGTGTAAATTGTATATCTATGTGTTCAGATCAACAGTTTGAATAAAAAAGTATATTCCTGCCGGGACATAGGACACTAACTGTGTGAGTTACACGCATTTAAATCCTTTAAAAAACGTCTTTTTTCTTTGCAGGCTGACCACACCCACATTTTTTAACTTTGAAAATTCCAAAAGAGTTGCTTATAATCCCACATGGGTGTAGTTCATTTTGACCAATTTTCATGTTTCTTGAATGAAAATTCGAGGCGTAAAAAATTCCAATGTGAGAGGTGAAATTTTGGAAAAATGGGGTTCCGCCCACAATGGCCGACTTCCTGTAGGGTTTAGGGTGGGGTCATAATATAATATTTTACTTGTCTTGACATGTTCTATGTTTGTCAAAAATTTCATTTGTCTACGATGAAAAAGGTCTCTCATTGCCGTAATGTATTTCAAATTTTGAGGTGGCGCTATTGAGTCATTTTGATATGTAGATTTTTTTGAACATCAAAATACACATTTTTTTTGCAAATCTTGAATTTTAGGCCATAGTTTGATGAGTGTAGAGCATCTATTTAGTCTACAACAAAGTCCAGTAGATTCCAGTAGATTCTGGATGTGGAGCGAACCTTCCCGGACTCTTTACTGATCATCCTGGGGGATTTTAATAAGGGAAATCTGAGCCAGGAACTACCCAAATATAAACAGTTTATTAATTGCCCGACGAGAGAGCAGAAGACGCTGGATCACTGTTACACAACGGTCAGTGGAGCCTACAGAGCCGTGCCCCGCGCTGCTCTAGGATACTCTGATCACGTCATGGTTCACCTCATCCCTGCTTACAAACAACGGCTGAAACTCTCCAAACCTGCTGTGAGGACTTCTAAGAAGTGGACCAGTGAGGCTGTGGAGGAGCTTCGCACGTGTTTGGACACTACAGACTGGGATGTGTTTAAGGCTGCCACAGACAGTTTGGATGAGTACACAGATACTGTGACGTCATACATTCAGTTCTGTGAGGACAGCATCATTCCATCATGCACCAGGGTGACTTTTAACAACGACAAACCCTGGTTCACACCCAGACTTAGACATTTGAGGAGGGAAAAGGAGATGGCTTTCAGGGCAGGAGATCGTGAAGGCTACAGGCGTTGCAAGTATGCGTTTAGCAAAGAGGTGGAAAAGGCTAAAGCGAAATACAATACACGTCTGGAGCAGCAATTCTCCACCAACGACTCTGCTTCTGTCTGGAGAGGGCTTAGGCAAATCACCAACTACAGGCCCAAAGCCCCTCCCGCCGTGGACAACAAACAACTAGCAGAAAAGTTAAACGGCTTTTATGCGAGGTTTGAAGTTTCACACCCCTCCCCCTCCTCCCCCACCATCACGGACATTACCTCCAAACCCACCTCGGACCCCCCCTCCTCCCCCACTGCCCTCACAGTTGTGGAGCAGGACGTGACTAAGCTTTTCAGGAAGCAGAATCCCCGTAAGGCCGCGGGCCCAGACGGTGTCTCTCCTTCCACCCTTAGACACTGTGCTGAGGAACTGGCTCCTGTCTTCACGGACATTTTTAACACCTCCCTGGAGTCATGTCATGTCCCAGCCTGCTTCAAGCTGTCCACCATTGTCCCCGTCCCCAAGAAGCCCAGGATCACTGGACTTAATGACTACAGACCTGTGGCGCTGACGTCTGTAGTCATGAAGTCATTTGAGCGCCTGGTCCTGCACCACCTCAAGTCCTTCACCTCCCCCCTCCTGGACCCTCTGCAGTTTGCCTACAGAGCCAATCGGTCTGTGGACGACGCCATTAACCTGGCCCTTCACTTCATCCTCCAGCATCTGGACTCCCCGGGAACCTACGCCAGGATCCTGTTTGTGGACTTCAGCTCTGCATTCAACACCATCCTCCCTGCCCTGCTCCAGGACAAGCTCACTCAGCTCAACGTGCCTGACTCCACCTGCAGGTGGATCACTGACTTCCTGACAGACAGGAGACAGCGCGTGCGGCTGGGGAAGAATGTCTCGGACACTCGGACTATCAGCACAGGATCTCCACAGGGCTGTGTACTTTCTCCCCTGCTCTTCTCCCTGTACACCAACTGCTGCACCTCCAGCCACGACTCCGTCAAACTGGTTAAGTTTGCGGATGACACCACCCTCATCGGACTCATCTCGGACAGCGATGAGTCTGCCTACAGGAGGGAGGTGGACCGGCTGGTGTCCTGGTGCAGCAGCAACAACCTGGAGCTCAACGCCCAGAAGACAGTGGAGATGATCGTGGACTTCAGGAAAGTCACAGCCCCCCTGCCTCCCCTCACCCTGACGGACTCCCCCATCACCACTGTGGACTCTTTCCGCTTCCTGGGCACCTGCATCACCCAGGATCTCAAGTGGGAGCCGACCATCAGCTCCCTCATCAAGAAAGCCCAGCAGAGGATGTTCCACCTGCGGCAGCTGAGGAAACGCAAGCTGCCAGTCCAGATGATGGTGCAGTTTTACACGGCCATCATTGAGTCCATCCTCACCTCCTCCATCACTGTGTGGTTCGCTGGGGCCACTGCCAGGGACAGACAGAGACTGCAGCGCATTGTGCGCTCTGCTGAGAAGGTGATTGGCTGCAGCCTTCCATCTATACAGGACCTGTACGTCTCCAGGACTCGGGGGCGAGCAGGCCGTATAGCAGCTGACACCTCTCACCCTGGACATGGACTATTTGAGCCACTTCCCTCTGGCAGGAGGCTACGGTCCATTGGGACCAGAACCTCTCGCCATAAGAACAGTTTCTTCCCCTCTGCTGTTTGTCTCATGAACACTCTATAATATCTGCACTAAACTGGACACTTTATAACACCGGTCACTTTAATAAGCCACTTTGCACTGTTGTTCTGATGCTGCTATTGTACATATTTTTTCCCTTTAAGTATTTCATTTGATTTTTTAAGCATATCTTTTTAACTTTGTGCATGCTCTTATTTGTATTTGTATTTATTCAGTGTGTTTATGTTGCACTTTTTCACCGTATCAAGTTCCTAGTTTGTGAACTGTGTTCACAGACTATGGCAATAAAAGTCTTCTGATTCTGATTCTGATTCTGAGTACTCTGAACCCCATTCATTTCAATGACACATTTATTATGTTACCACGGTAACATGATTGAAAATAGAGGTATGTTCTCATAGGCTTTTTTGTTCCGTATGATAAGAGGAATATGTGTACCAAATTTCAATGGTCTATGACAAAGTAATAATTTTTCATCCCAGTTATCCAAAACCCATGTATTTCAATGAGAAATGTCAGACGTTGCCATGGCAACACCTTTGAAAATAGAGGTATGGTGTCATTGACTTTTTTGTTCAGTACTGGAATAGGGATGTCCATGCCAAATTTCAAATGTTTATGTCAAAGTAATTTTTTTGGTCCAATTCAAAAGTTCAAGGGGGCGCTGTGGAGCAATTTATTGTCTGACCTGTGTAAATTGTATATCTATGTGTTCAGATCAACAGTTTGAATAAAAAAGTATATTCCTGCCGGGACATAGGACACTAACTGTGTGAGTTACACGCATTTAAATCCTTTAAAAAACGTCTTTTTTCTTTGCAGGCTGACCACACCCACATTTTTTAACTTTGAAAATTCCAAAAGAGTTGCTTATAATCCCACATGGGTGTAGTTCATTTTGACCAATTTTCATGTTTCTTGAATGAAAATTCGAGGCGTAAAAAATTCCAATGTGAGAGGTGAAATTTTGGAAAAATGGGGTTCCGCCCACAATGGCCGACTTCCTGTAGGGTTTAGGGTGGGGTCATAATATAATTTTTTACTTGTCTTGACATGTTCTATGTTTGTCAAAAATTTCATTTGTCTACGATGAAAAAGGTCTCTCATTGCCGTAATGTATTTCAAATTTTGAGGTGGCGCTATTGAGTCATTTTGATATGTAGATTTTTTTGAACATCAAAATACACATTTTTTTTGCAAATCTTGAATTTTAGGCCATAGTTTGATGAGTGTAGAGCATCTATTTAGTCTACAACAAAGTCCAGTACTCTGAACCCCATTCATTTCAATGACACATTTATTATGTTACCACGGTAACATGATTGAAAATAGAGGTATGTTCTCATAGGCTTTTTTGTTCCGTATGATAAGAGGATTATGTGTACCAA
>NW_022986777.1:0-3858 GCF_009829125.3 Periophthalmus magnuspinnatus
CATGTAAGAATTCATAATACATTTACAAATAAATATATGTTTAACATTTTTATATTAGGTGGTAGATCTTCAGACACGATCATATTAAAAGTAGCTCACATACTGAAAAAGTCTGAGCACCCCGATCTATAGTATCTATATCAGTTTCAGCACAAATCTGTTGTAGTAGACCACTGTTCATCTTAAATCCAACCAGTCAGTCAGTATTACGCCTCAATTTACAAACATTCATAGAATTAAAGGCATTGGTTAGAGGCTTATATTATGTAATATAATTTTAGACATAAACTGTCCCTTTAAGATTATTACATGGAAAAATATCTGTTATCCTACCTCAAAGCTACACTGGCCAACTGTTTAGTCCCCATGTTTATGAAATGTGGGTGTTTTGTGCTTGTGGCTCTATTAATTACTCTGTGGGCTTCTTTTTCCCCAATAGTAAAAACATGATTAGCGTTTGTTGGCAATCTGTCCAAATATGAAAGTTTGAGTGGACTTTTCACCACATTAGCTGCAGATTTCTAGCCAAACCTTCCTCTCCAAAGCCCTCACCGGTAAAAACAGACTTCTTTGACAGTTTTGAATGTGTTATGTCCTTATTTTATGACAACACACATTGGCCGTCATTTCATTAATGCAAGCCATATTTGTTGGCCTCATTCGTGGGCTGCCTTGTCATGCCGATTGGTGCGCAACTGGTCTTCAAATGTAGCCCTCAAAGAGTGCACACTTTTTGATTTTTAGGTATGAATTATTTTCCATGAATGTTTCATCGTTTCAATTTATAAATCAAAAATATTCTGAAAAATATCTGGAAACATTCCTCTAAATGTCAAAGATCAGAATTTTGAGAATATTGTCAGCAAGATGCATTTTTTGCATAAGGTTTCTTCTATGGGAGACCATTTACTTAATGCTGGACTTCATTTGACATTAATTTAGCAAGATTGTCTCACTTATATTCCCTTAAGCCCATTTTTACTGCAATTTGGGGTTAGACCAGGAATGATGCAAGGGACAAATGATTAAGCTTTTGGCCACTGTGTTCTTCCTCTCCTCTTGTGCCTGTCATTGTAACTTTAGACACAATATTCTGCCATTTTGTTTGGCATTAGTCATCACTGAAATTACATATTAGATATTTGACACATCCTCTTTTGTGGTAATACAATCCATTTCCTCTTGCACATGCTTCCTTGTACAGTTTGTTCATGTCAAATTTACTATTGCTTTATTATTTAAGGAGACTTTGAGCTCACCTAATGACTCACATGTTCTGATTATTGCTCAGCTTCCCAGAAATCAACACTTGAGTTACCACATAAACCTTGTTATAGCTGCTACCATATTCATGAGTTCTGCCTAGGCCTATCATGGTATCAAAATTTTGAAGTGCGATACGTTGCTATAGAAAATTTCACAAACTATAATCTCGAACTTGGTGGATAATTCCAAAAAACAAAATTTACAGTGTCATTTAAAAACATAAGCTGCCAATAAATTGGACAGTGAAACACTTAAGTAGCTGATGTTGCAAGAGATTCTGCAAAATTTCCTTGTTTCATTCTATACTGAACACGTTCCATTATAATACAAAAAAGTTCTCCACAAGTGCTAAGAAAACTTGTTCATGATAAATATTGACCCCAAAAATATTGTAACATATTTAACAATAACTCTACATAGTAATTATCCTGTCGGGCCTACTTCTGCCTCTAACTAGTTGAGATTGTCTACAGTTGTGAAGTGTATATCCTCCAAAAGCTTTTGATAAAAATCAGTGTGGTCCTGTGAAGCCACACTGCCAAGCCCTATCGCTTTCCCTTCCACTCGTCAAGTCATCTGCCCCTAGCACAACCAGGCCCACACCAGGCCAGGAATAGCTCTGCTTTTTATGCGCACTTAGTACTATCCAAAGGTGTGAAGAGAAATTGCTTTCTGAAAGGGGGTAAGTTAATGTCAAAAGATGTATTCAATTTTTGTTGTAAAATGTTGTTGCATAATGTAGTGTATGATGATTTCTGGATGAATGTGTTTTGAATTAAGGGTGAATGCTGTTGCGTATATAAATGGAAAGAGTTTTGAGGTTACATAACGTAATTGTGGTCAGGTTAATCATGATTATATAGATGATTATGTAAGAGGGGGGAGGCTTTATTGTTTAGGACCTGCAGCTCAGTGGCAAATATAGTAAATGCATTACTGTATACTGAAATGCAAAGTACACATTTAAATGGTGGCTTGTTTAAAATCTTTTTCCACACACAGGTACAAGTTTTCCTTTTTTAAACTGGAAAATCTGACTTGATATGGTCTTGAGTTGTAATATTCAATAGGTGCAGTCAGAATGGTAAAGTGGAATCTGATTGTTGCTCTATATTCTTTTATTTATTTTTTTTGGTTCTTTGTGATAAGGGCACAAAATGGATATAATGTTATTTACCATTTCAGCATTTTTCATGTTGGCCAGTGGATCCGTTTGTCCTCAGTAGGTCTCAATAGTCCAGTCTCTTCTTGGTCTCTAAACTCTTGACCGGACCATGACTTGGCCTGATTCTGTGCGGGCTACAACAGAGGTCAAGGTTCACATGACGCCTGTGCTCTGACCACTAATGCGATGAGCCATTTGTCAAATGGGCATGTGTACTGTATACAAGGTTTCAATATAAACTAGTCAGTTGAGCACAATGTAGTGTAGTGTTGATGGGGGTAGACAATGTGCCAGTGAATTATCATAATTTTCTTGAAGCCAGATTTAGATTTTTATCCAGATTCATCAAGATTCATTCATCTACTTCCAAAAGTTCATATGTCATTGTAATTGGTTAAATACACATTTCACTCAGAACATTGCTGAAGCTGACCAATAGGAGGTGGAACCATACAGAGCTTTTCGAAGACCCGAGGGTTTGAATATGGCCAGAAAGATCTCTAAAATACTCAACCATGCATAGATGACATATAAAGTCAGGTGTCCACTGTTGTAGCTAAAAATCATGGGTCGTAGGTTGCAGAGTAGGACAGGGATAAAGATTTGGACTAGGAAACGTCATAGAGGAAAGACGAGCTGCGACTGATGTCAAGCGTCTCTCCATGTTTTGAAATGTTGGGCGCAGAGTGAGCCATCTTCTTGCTGCGTCTGTGATCAATATTTGTCGTAAATGCACTGCTCCTGTAACAGCAGAGGTGCTCCACTGTGAACAGGACCATCTCCCCCTGATTCCCTTTCATTTGCTCACTTTTATAAACACAGAAATATAAACACAGAAATACCACTAGTATGTAGCGCTACCTTCAGCAAACCGATACAATTACAGAGACGTTGCTATACAGAGCCTGGATCCTAATATTTGCTTGTTTTTGAAATTGATTTAAAATGACCTCCGAATGGCGTTTAAAACAAAGTACTGTCCTTAGAAGATAGAACTTAGTATAAGTTTATCCACCTAAGGTCATGGTTATAGTCAGAGAACAAAAAAAATTATTTGCCTTCTCATGAGCATTCTTTTATATTTAGCCCTCCATCTCCTGTACCTCTAAAGCCCAGCTCTGTGTCCCATTGCTGTAGCCGTGTATTGACTCCCTCTTGCCCACGTGTGGAGTGTTGTCATGGGGGAGGGGCGTGGTAAGTGCCTCATCCTTTGATGCGATTTGGCGTCTAAAGCGGCACACTGACCGTTCACCCAATTCCTCTGTGCTGACAGCTGGGCCTCAGTGCCGGACCTGCGCTTTCTGTGGCAGCAGTGGCTTTGCGTGAGCCCAAAGTAAAATAATGGAATAAAAATGTACAAAGCATAACACAATATATTTTACTTTACACCTGTGCTCCTCAAAATATGTTTAAAGCAACATATTGGT
>NW_022986779.1:0-3426 GCF_009829125.3 Periophthalmus magnuspinnatus
GGTTCGGTCCTGGTTTAGTCCTGCTGTGTGTATTAGTTGTTTTGCTGTTGCAGAGGGGGGAGAAGTACTCAGGTTTGTACTTAAGTAAAAGTACAGATACAGGAGCAAAAAATACTCAGGGAAATTAGATCACAAGTATCACATGAAAAAAATCAACATAAAAGTGTAAAAGTACGTTTGAAAATGTACTTAAAGAGTAAACAGTAAAAGTATTTTCACACAGATTTTGAGTCTTATAAAGTTTTTATTTGTATATTTTTGTTTTTCTCAAATTATGAACGTGTTAAAAATAAAAATACACCCTCAGACTTTTCAGCAGGTCTCAAAGTATCAGAGAAAATACTTTTACTTTTCAGTCCAGTTCAAAAATGTAGTGGAGTAGAAAGTACAGATACTGCTCTCAAATGTACTGAAGAAAAAGTAAAAAACTATCAACTGTGAAATGTACTAAAGTAAAGTACAGATACCTACAATTTATACTTAAGTACAGTACTTTACTACTTTTACTTTGCATGATTATACTGTGAGCTGTGTACTGCTCTTGGTTCTGCTGTTCTCTATATAAAAGTAACAACTTATTTAATTTATTTTATTTATTGTTTTTCAGTTTAAATTATTTTATTTTATTTTATTTTATTTTATTTTAATTTAATTTAATTTAATTTAATTTAATTTAATTTAATTTAATTTAATTTAATTTAATTTAATTTAATTATTTATTTTTTTATTGTTGTTTTATGTGCTACCATGACGACAAAGCTAATTCTAGTCCACCATTTTGTTCACATTTCAGATTCTTATTGTTTCTGCACTGAAGCCCAGCTCTCCGCCCTGGTATTTAACACACGTTTACTCATTAATTTAACTAAATAAAACTGTGGACTTCAATTTTAATTAGTCTAATCATAACTATTAGAAAACGTCAGACAAGTTTTGGCCCTGAACTGGATGAAAAAACACCTCTCTGCCCTGGTATTTAACACGATATCTTGGTGTTTTCTTGTTCTTTTCCTATATATTGTGTGACCCGTGTTTGTTTTTTGTCGACTTTTATGCTCAAGTTGTTTTAATTGTGTTATATAAATTTGCCTACGCTTAAAACACAAATTAATGGGTAAAACAAACAAATCTAACGGATATTCACAATGATAAACATGACCAAACAACAGCAGAATCCTTCAGGTTAATGTGACATAAACATATAAAAAGATGCTTCTCAGGGTTTTTTTGGGGTATTTTTTATGATTATAATGTAAGCTGTATAATAAAGCTCTGAAATCTGTATATATATCACAAAAAAAAACACAAATTAATGGGTAAAACAAACAACTCTAACGGATATTCACAATGATAAACATGACCAAACAACAGCGGAATATTTCACTCACTTTTTGAGTTAATGTGACGTAAACGGATGTAAAAAAAACAACAACTTTACTTTCAACGTGTAGAATTTAAATTAGTTATTCTCGGTTTGGAATTTTTGGGGGAGTTTTTTGTTTTTTGGGGGGAGTTTTTTGTTATTTTGGGTTTTTTGGGGTTTTTTTTTGGGGGGGGTTGTTTTTTTGGGGGAGTTTTTTGTTTTTTGGGGGGAGTTTTTTTTGTTCTTTTGTTGTTGTTTTTTTGTTTTTTTGGGGGGGGGGCGTGTTTTTCGGGGGGAGTTTTTTGAGGGTTTTTTTGTTTTTTTGGGGGAGTTTTTTTGGGTGTTTTTTTGTTTGTTTTTTTACGATTTTTACTGGAAGCCGTGAAATCTACAGGAAATATCACAGGCAGCAGTTTTTGAAGTACCTCTACAAACAAAATCTCTTGTCTTATTCTGCGTAAAAGTTGTTAATCCTGTAGTTCAGATCCGTACAAACACGTTCTTAAGTCTCCCGGTGTGCCAGATGCCCTCCCAGTGTCTCTGTGGAGTCTTAATCTGCATAAAAACCGCCAAAATCCGCTGTTTAAAATGTGAACTTTGACCAAAATCCAAATCTAAGCACAATGTTTGTCGGAAAAATCGGAATTCAATATATTTTCCCACATCGTCCGGCCTTACTGTCTAATCACAATTACGGATTAACCGAAAATTCCTGACCTTTCTCCGTCACCTCTGCTCTCTCATTAATCACAGTTTCAGGATTCCTTTGACAAACCGCACAAAGCCACGAGCATCAAACGGCGAACGTCTTTCTTAACGACGCCCGATAACGAGAAAACCCGGACCTCCCCTCAATTAGTACCTGCTCCGCGCGATGCTAAAGCTGCTAGCGCGCGGAGATGAGAGCCGACGAGAGACAAAGCTCGGGAATACCGCAGACAACGGCGTCTATTTGTATGGCTAAACGCATTAGCGCCGCGGAGACGACGTACGTTTCAGGTTTGCTAATTTGACGTGACGCGGAGGCTGTGTTGTGTCGTTAGCAGGAGAGCGGATCAAAGCCCGGAATGCCAGCTCGGAAAACTGTGCAGACTCATTTATCAGGAAAGAACAAGGATTCATGTGCTCCTGTCGTCGCCATAAACCAAACGCCACCCGATGACAACGACGCCACCCGGTTTCATTTAAGACACACAAGTATGGAGGGAAAGAGGAGGAGGGAGGAGGAGGAGAGGAGGGAGAGGAGGAGAGGAGAGGAGGGAGGAGAGAGAGGAGGGAAAGAGGAGGAGGGAGGAGGAGGAGAAGAGAGAGAGGAGGAGAGGAGAGGAGGGAGGAGAGGGAGGAGGGAAAAAGGAGGAGGGAGGAGGAGGAGAGGAGAGAGAGAGGGAGGAGGGAAAAAGGAGGAGAGAGGAGGAGGAGAGAGAGAGGGAGGAGGGAGGAGGAGGAGAGAGAGAGGGAGGAGGAGAGGAAAAGGAGGAGGGAGGAGGAGGAGAGGAGAGAGAGAGGGAGGAGGAGAGGAGAGGGAGGAGGGGAAAAAGGAGGAGGGAGGAGGAGGAGAGGAGAGAGAGAGGGAGGAGGAGAGGAGAGGGAGGAGGGGAAAAGGAGGAGGGAGGAGGAGGAGAGGAGAGAGAGGGAGGAGGGGAAAAGGAGGAGGGAGGAGGAGGAGAGGAGAGAGAGAGGGAGGAGGAGAGGAGAGGGAGGAGGGGAAAAGGAGGAGGGAGGAGGAGGAGAGGAGAGAGAGAGGGAGGAGGAGAGGAGAGGGAGGAGGGGAAAAAGGAGGAGGGAGGAGGAGGAGAGGAGAGAGAGAGGGTGGAGGAGAGGAGGGAGGAGAGGGAGGAGGGGAAACGGGGGAGGGCGGAGGAGGAGAGGAGAGAGAGGGAGGAGGAGAGGGAGGAGGGGAAAAGGAGGAGGGAGGAGGAGGAGAGGAGAGAGAGAGGGAGGAGGAGAGGAGAGGGAGGAGGGGAAAAGGAGGAGGGAGGAGGAGGAGAGGAGAGAGAGAGGGAGGAGGAGAGGCGGGAGGAGAGGGAGGAGGGAAAAAGGAGGAGGAGGAGAGGAGGGAGGAG
>NW_022986780.1:0-2537 GCF_009829125.3 Periophthalmus magnuspinnatus
TTAGACCAGATGACTCAGAAACCTTATTATTTTGTTCAGGTTAGTCTTGTTAAAAGAAATGACAATATACACAGAAATAAGAACAAAAAACTGTATTCTAGAAGTAAAAAAGAACAGCAATAAAACTATAATTAACAAACCTGTAAATACATTATAATTTTAAGTTACAATGCAGAATTATGCTTACATTTTATCAAGCTAAGAAAAAGTGAAAGTGCAATGAATAAGACAACTAAATCCTACTTTGATTAACATTGTAGCAAAATGTCAAAAGACAAAAAAAAATGTATGTATGTTATAGTTCACATTGGCTCCAGTGACATTAAACTACAACAGTTTGAGGTGTTGGAAATTTCAAATCAGCTTCAAATCACTTATAGACACGGTGCTAAAATCAGGAAAAGAATGAGTAATGTGTAGTGCAATTCCATCCAGTTTCGGTGACATGAGGTTTAGTCAGATCCACCAACTTCACGTCTGGCCGAAGAGTTATTGCAGTGCTCGAATTCATTTTATGGATAGTTTTTATGGATTCTGGAAGAGGAATAATCTACTTCCTCATGACAGCATTCATTTAAGTAGGGCCGGAAAAAACTGTTGAGTGACAATATTAAACTAACACTGGAGTCTGCACCTAATAGGTCTACAGAATGACTCATTACGCATAGGATAAACAGCATCTCATGTGACTCTTTGACAAAATCTGCACCCACTGGCTTAGATTCAACAATAAAACAAATGAATGTGCAGATTTCACTTATAATGTCTTGTAAACATGAAAGAAATGATTAGTCATTTATCGTGCAACTTGGTTGATATCAATATTACTATTAAATCTAATTCCCAGGGGTCAAATCAATCCTGGTCAATTGCAAATAGGCCTAGTATTCCTAAAGACGTAGGCCTATTTAATATGCAACTTCAAGACAAGGAAGGGACTGGGAATTATACAAAGGAATGTACATAGTATCACATCTAAATCTGATTATCTGTAAAGTAGGTTGGCCAAAACTATGTCTTGTCCTTGTTGAACTTTGATACAGGAACTTTTATCTCATGATCTAAAAAGTGGCTGCACTAGAACTGAACTTTTGGTTATTTTGCTTTCTAAAATTATAATACATTTCAAGATGCAACATGCAACACTGGATACATGTGTGCCATTAATATGCTTTAATAATCTGATGATAAACATTTATACTCATACCTGCACATGTTTTTAATCTTATAAATGGACCTATGTAGTTATTTGTCTTGTTTGTTTTTGTTTGTTGTTATTCTGTAATTTAACAAGGCGCTCATGAAAAAGAGTCTAGGATTCTCATTGGGCTTTTCCTCTATAAAAAAAAAAAAAAAAGATTATATTAAAATGAACATTTTAAGCAACAGGAGCAAGATCCAATAATTCCAAATTTCAACTGCAAACCTTCTATTCCATGAATCTGTTTTTTTTTGTTTTGTTTTTTTGTTTTTGTTTTTTTTTACCTCACTAACTTAACCTATTGGGTATATTGTGAGCAGCCTCCAGGATGTCGGATTCCCTGTAAATCCTAATGTAAATTCCCTGTTTTATGTGATTGTTTTGTTTATTGTTTTTGTCAAATTAGACCAGAGGACTGAGAAATCTTATTTTCTTCAGGCGAATTTTGTTAAAAGAAATCACAATATACACAGAAATAAGAACAAGAAAAGTGTATTCTGATCATAGTTGAAAACAAACCTGCAACACATCACAGAGTACATTATTATTTATTATTTAGAATATGGCTACAATGTGCTGTTTGCTGTCAAGATCACACATGAGATATAAGGCTTTCTAGTAGTCCCATGTTGTGCCTGATCTTGTCAGATCTCGTAAACTACCAAGCAAGGTTGGGCCTGGTTTGTACTTGGACTGGAAATCATGGGGAATACCAGGTGCCACACTGGGGCAGCAGCAGTCCTTGCCTTCGAGTGTGGACCAGAAGTCAGTGATTGGTGGTGGTCCGAGGTGGTGCAGATGGGCAGCCTCGCTTCCCTTAGACTACCCTAGGACAGCTGTGGATATAGAAGTAGCTTTCTACTTACGAGTATGGAATTAATAAAGTACAAGTGCTTGGAAAAGTGCTGTTGAATTATTACATCTTTTTAAGCTAAAAAAAAACCATAATGTGGCACTGCTATGAATAATACAACAAAATCCCAGTTTGATTAATGTTGCAGGAAAATTTGAACGGAAACATATTAAATATATTTTTATTTGCATTGTTCTAGAGAATACAGGTTTTTATATACACCAGGAAACAGAAGTTGTGTACCTAGAGTACACATTGTACTAGCATGTGATGGAGGTGTGATGATGAAGGTGTGGATCGTGCTAGAGTCTATAGATACAACCAGAAATAAGACAAAAATATGAAGAAAAATGTATTGCCAAAGCTGATCTTGAGGGTTGCTCCACTTGATGCTGCAAAACATTTAATATTTTAAGATTTATTCAACGGCCCAATGTTTTCTATGTAACTGTAAATAAAATAATTACTAAATTACCAGTTGTA
>NW_022986781.1:0-1749 GCF_009829125.3 Periophthalmus magnuspinnatus
TACAAGCGGCTGAAATGGGCTTCCTCCGCAGAGTGGCCGGGCGCACCCTTAGGGATAGGGTGAGGAGCTCGGTCACACGGGAGGAGCTCGGAGTAGAGCCGCTGCTCCTACACGTTGAGAGGAACCAGCTGAGGTGGCTCGGGCATCTGCTCAGGATGCCTCCTGGACGCCTCCCTAGGGAGGTGTTCTGGGCATGTCCCACCGGGAGGAGGCCCCGGGGAAGACCCAGGACACGCTGGAGGGACTATGTCTCTCGGCTGGCCTGGGAACGCCTTGGGGTCCCACCGGAGGAGCTGGAGGACGTGTCCGGGGTGAGGGAAGTCTGGGAGTCCCTGCTTAGACTGCTGCCCCCGCGACCCAGCCCCGGATAAGCGGAAGAAAATGGATGGATGGAAAATGACTCAATAGCGCCACCTCAAAATTTGAAATACATTGCGGCAATGAGAGACCTTTTTCATCGTAGACAAATTAAATTTTGTACAAACATAGAACATGTCAAGACAAGTAAAAAATGATATTATGACCCCACCCTAAACCCTACAGGAAGGCGGAACCCCATTTTTTCAAAATTTTACCTCTCACATTTGGATTTTTTGCGCCTCAGGATTTTCATTCAAAAAAATTGCAAATTGGTCAAAATGAACTAGACCCATGTGGGATTATAGGGAACTGTCCTTGGATTTTTCTACATCATAAAATATGGGTGTGGCCAGCCTGCAAAGAAAAAAGCAATAATTTGAAGTGTTAAAGTGAGCATAACTCACACATGCAGGTGTCCTATTCCCGGCATATACATTTTGTTTAAAATCTTGATCTACACTGAAATGATATACCACTTACATATGTCAGAATTTTTTTTTACTCCACAGCGCCCCCTGAACTTTTGAATCGGTCCCAAAAAAATTAATTTGACGTAAACATTTGAAATTGGGCATGGACATTTGGCTTGGCAACCTGAACAAAAAAGTCAATAAGAACATACCTCTAATTTTCAAAGGTGTTGCCATGGCAATGTCTGACATTTCTCATTGAAATACATGGGTTTTGGTTAACTGGGATGAAAAATATTTACTGTGTCATAGACCATTTAAATTTGGTCACAATATTCCTCTCATCATACTGAATAAAAAGCCAATGAAGACATACCTCTATTTCCAACCGTTCAGGCGTGACAATGTCATAAATGCTCTCATTGGAATGAATGGGAGTAGTATTACTCAGTCGCTGATTTGGGGGGAGGGGCGATGTAAGCAGGAACGAAAGGCAGGATCTCCGCTGGTGGCGTGTACCCCGCGGTCGCAAGGGGTGGCGAGGGCCTTTATCACTGCTTGCAGTTTTAATTAGGCCCGAGCCTGGGACTCCGTCCCGGCGAGGGACTCATTAAAACCGCGTCCGAAACCCGGAAAATGGCAAAAAATCAAGTAGTAAACACGCCCCGACATGGCAGTGAGTGGTGTCAAAAATTAGAACTCGACGAGCTCTAATTGTCACAAAAGACCCCGAGAAAAAATAACGAAACACGACTCGGTAGCGCCACCTCAAACTTTGATTTTCATGGGGCCTAATGGGAGCCCGACTCGGAAAAAAGTCGACGTAAAAATCCGAAACTCACATCAAAAATAGAACATGTCGGGACATGACAAAAATTATATTATGGCCCCACCCTAAAATTTACAGGACGTCGGCCATATTGGATCAAACCCGGGAACGACAAAAGTGCACACCCTCGCATTCAGGACATTTTTTCGC
>NW_022986782.1:0-838 GCF_009829125.3 Periophthalmus magnuspinnatus
GAATCAGGCAGCAAACTCACTCATAAGTAAGTTGGTTTGTGAAGGGCACTCATATGACTTTAGGCGGAATTCAATGCAATTTCCCATAGGCACCCTGAACTTGAAAAGTGCAATTCTGAAAAGTCCACAATACATATCAACTTAATTCTTGCTGTGCAAAGTAGGGCCTGGGGACTTGTACAACATACATTTTAAAGTTTGGGTTTATCACCTTGCAAACTAAAGTTATAGGCGTTTTCATCTTTTATTGATGCATTCGCATTTTCAGGCGCTGAAAAGCTCATTTTTACCAACATCACTGTACTCTGATATAAGTGATTAAGAACTGTGCTTTCATACATTGTGGGTGCTTCTCAAGTAAAAATGAGTATAATCCAGCAGCAAACTCACTCATAAGTAAGTTGGTTTGTGAAGAGCACTCATATGACTTTAGGCGGAATTCAATGCAATTTCCCATAGGCACCCTGAACTTGAAAAGTGAAATTGTGAAAAATCCACAATACATATCAACTTAATTCTTGCTGTGCAAAGTAGGGCCTGGGGACTTGTACAACATACATTTTAAAGTTTGGGTTTATCACCTTGCAAACTAAAGTTATAGGCGTTTTCATCTTTTATTGATGCATTCGCATTTTCAGGCGCTGAAAAGCTCATTTTTACCAACATCACTGTACTCTGATATAAGTGATCAGAACTGTGCTTTCATACATTGGGGGGTGCTTCTCAAGTAAAAATGAGTAGAATCCAGCAGCAAACTCACTCATAAGTAAGTTGGTTTGTGAAGAGCACTCATATGACTTTAGGCGGAATTCAATGCAATTTCCCATAGGCACCCTGA
>NW_022986783.1:0-66000 GCF_009829125.3 Periophthalmus magnuspinnatus
TTTCACTGGGTTGCCATGGTGATGCGCGAAAGCGCCCATGTTATCCTAATGGGAAAATTTCCAAATTTTCGTACATTTCAAAGTCTTATAACGACTTATTACCGTCATTGACGGACATAAAATTTTGCACAGTGATTCTTCAGGTCGTCCCCGACAAAAAAGTCCAGCGGGCCAAGTTTGTATTTTGCACGGTGTTGCCATGGCGATGCCTGCAAAACCCATGTTTTTGCATTTTGTGCATCAGCACTTCCCATGTGTTTTGACTTGTTTGGTGACAAGTGCAGCCCAAAGCCGCAATAAAAAAGGGACAAGTGGCGCGTTAGCGCCACCCACAGGGAGTGCCGGGTCGGCCGAGTGCGAAGCACGGCCCGCGAGGGCCGTTCGATGCCGCTTGCGGCTTTAATTATTATTATTATTTTTATTTCTTCTTCTGCTCTTTGAGCAGTAATTTGACCCCCTGAACATTTTCAAAAACTCACCAAATTTTGCCCATTATTCAGGTCTGGTGAAAAATTTATTTTTTTATGTGGTGCGTCATTGGGCATAAAAAAATGGCGCGACAGCGCCCCCTGCAAAAGTCAAATTTTTGACGTCAATGGGAGATGTCAACATCAACTTTTTCATACAGCCACCAAATTCGGTACATGCATTCATCAAGTGATGCCAAACAAAAAAGATTATTATGGCCACGCCCTCTGACGCACCGGAAGTCGGCCATCTTGGATTGAAAATTCCAAAATGCCGAGTCAGCGTTTTCGCTGACCTCGCATTTTCGTCAACTCCTCTGAAGGCGCTTCACCTGCAGGGCTGAAATTTACTGTACATCATCTAGACAAGTGGGGCATCAAAAGTTATCCAATTCATGATGATGCCTATCACGGCTTCCGTGCGGCGAAGCCGCAAAATTCCATCGGAATTTTTGCAATTTTCAAATTTCAAAATTTGCTCCCGTTTGCGCATGCAAAGTCCGATTTGGCTCAAATTCGAATCAGTTGTAAACCTTTTGGGCCTAAAGCTACTCATTGTGATAGAAACTAAATTGGCGCAATAGCGCCCCCTACGGAACATCTAATAAATTTGTATGGAAGGCCGAAAATTTACTTTTCCCAAATGTTACCAAATTTGACACAAAATTCCATTGGGTCATCCCAATCAATAAAGTCAATCAGACCTATGTCGTCTTTTGCACCGTGTTGCCATGGCGATGCGCCAAACTGCCAATGTTATCCTAATGGGAAACCTCACAATTTTTCCCATTCATGGGAAAAATATTAGTTTCATGGAATAATGTGAAATTTGACACCATGACTCTTCATGTCATTCTGATCAAAAAAGTCAATCAGACCCATGTCATATTTTTCACTGGGTTGCCATGGCGATGCTAGAGAGCGCCCATGTTATCCTAATGGGAAAATTTCCAAATTTTCGTACATTTCAAAGTCTTATAACGACATATTACCGTCAACGACGGACATAAAATTTGGCACAGTGATTCTTCAGGTTGTCCCCGTCAAAAAAGTCCGAGGGGCCAAGTTTGTATTTTGCACGGTGTTGCCATGGCGATGCCTGGAAAACCCATGTTTTTGCATTTTGTGCATCAGCACTTCAAATGTGTTTTGACTTGTTTGGTGACAAGTGCAGCCCAAAGCCCCAATAAAAAAGGGACAAGTGGCGCGTTAGCGCCACCCACAGGGAGTGCCGGGTCGGCCGAGTGCGAAGCACGGCCCGCGAGGGCCGTTCGATGCCGCTTGCGGCTTTAATTTTTATTTCTTTCTTCTGCTCTTTGAGCAGTAATTTGACCCCCTGAACATATTCAAAAACTCACCAAATTTTGCCCAAAATTCAGGTCTGGCGAAAAATTTATTTTTTTATGTGGTGCATCATTGGGCATAAAAAAATGGCGCGACAGCGCCCCCTGCAAAAGTCAAAATACATTGCGTCAATGGGAGACGTCCCGACGTCAACTTTGGCGTAGAGCCACGAAATTCGGTACACGAATTCTTCAAGTGATGCCAAAAAAAAAAGATTATTATAGCCACGCCCTCGGACGCACCGGAAGTCGGCCATCTTGGATTGAAAATTCCAAAATGCAAAGTCAGCGTTTTTGCTGACGTCGCATTTTCGTCAACTCCTCTGAAGGCGCTTCACCTGCAGGGCTGAAATTCACTGTACATCATCTAGACAAGTGGGGCATCAAAAGTTATCCAATTCATGATGATTCCTATTACGGTTTCCGTGCGGCGAAGCCGCAAAATTCCATCGGAATTTTTGCAATTTTCAAAAGTCAAAATTTGCTCCCGTTTGCGCATGCAAAGTCCGATTTGGCTCAAATTCGAATCAGTTGTAAAACTTTTGGGCCTAAAGCTACTCATTATGATAGAAACTAAATTGGCGTGATAGCGCCCCCTACAGAATAACAAATAAATTTGTATGGAAGGCTGAAAATTTAGTTTTTCCAAATGTTACCAAATTTGACACAAAATTCCATGGGGTCATCCCAATCAATAAAGTCAATCAGACCTATGTCGTTTTTTGCACCGTGTTGCCATGGCGATGCGCCAAACTGCCAATGTTATCCTAATGGGAAACCTCCCAATTTTTCCCATTCATGGGAAAAATATTAGTTTCATGGAATAATGTGAAATTTGGCACCATGACTCTTCTTGTCATCCTGATCAAAAAAGTCAATCAGACCCATGTCATATTTTTCATTGGGTTGCCATGGCGATGCGCGAGAGCGCCCATGTTATCCTAATGGGAAAATTTCCAAATTTTCGTACATTTCAAAGTCTTATAACGACTTATTACCGTCAACGACGGACATAAAATTTGGCACAGTGATTCTTCAGGTTGTCCCCGTCAAAAAAGTCCAAGGGGCCAAGTTTGTATTTTGCACGGTGTTGCCATGGCGATGCCTGGAAAACCCATGTTGTTGCATTTTGTGCATCAGCACAAATTGACTTGTTTGGTGACAAGTGCAGCCCAAAGCCGCAATATAAAAAGGGACAAGTGGCGCGTTAGCGCCACCCACAGGGAGTGCCGGGTCGGCCAAGTGTGAAGCACGGCCCGCGAGGGCCGTTCGATGCCGCTTGCGGCTTTAATTTTTTTTATTAGGCCCGAGCCCCTACAGGGCGTAGGGCCTATTGCTTCCGCAACGATGAGTGCGAAGCACTCATCGTTGCAGACTGATGAAGAAAAAGCACCGCGACCTTGCACAGACTCCTGTGTCCTAGCAACCCATGCCGTAGGCATGGGTTTGCATATTTGTTGTTGCTAGCATGTCAGCGTCAACATCGAGTCAATGCAGACTGTCTTCACGAAGTTGCGCGCGAAGCGCGCAACTTCGTGGCAGCACCGCGACCTTGCACAGACTCCTGTGTCCTAGCAACCCATGCCGTAGGCATGGGTTTGCATATTTGTTGTTGCTAGCATGTCAGCGTCAACATCGAGTCAATGGGCGAAGCCCATTGACTCGATGTTGACGCTGACATGCGTTAACAGGAGTCAATAGGAGGAGTCGTCCCCCATCGCCCCCTGCACAGACTCCTGTGTCCTAGCAACCCATGCCGTAGGCATGGGACATACATATTTGTTCTTGCTAGCATGTCAGCGTCAACATTGAGTCAATGGGCTTCGCCCATTGACTCAATGTTGACGCTGACGCAGCGCGAAGCGCTAATGTCCCCAAACACACTCCTGGCATCGAGCCCTATCCAAGCCCCCATGCCGCAGGCATGGGCCATACTTGTTACTGCTAAAATGAATGGAAGTCAATGGGAGGTCAATGGCGGACCCCGACGTCATGGCGAATGACGGGCGCGTCAGCGCCCGTCATTCGCCATTGACCCCACGGTGACGTGGGGAAAGTCGAGAGCTTTCAAAAAACGTATAATATGTCATTGTAATGTTATCGGATATATTGTTTTTGCTAAAAATATTATTAGGCCCGAGCCCCTACAGGGCGTAGGGCCTATTGCTTCCGCAACGATGAGTGCGAAGCACTCATCGTTGCAGACTGTCGCAGACTGTCGCAGCACCGCGACCTTACACAGACTCCTGTGTCCTAGCAACCCATGCCGTAGGCATGGGTTTGCATATTTGTTGTTGCTAGCATGTCAGCGTCAACATCGAGTCAATGGGCGAAGCCCATTGACTCGATGTTGACGCTGACATGCGTTAACAGGAGTCAATAGGAGGAGTCGTCCCCCATCGCCCCCTGCACAGACTCCTGTGTCCTAGCAACCCATGCCGTAGGCATGGGACATACATATTTGTTCTTGCTAGCATGTCAGCGTCAACATTGAGTCAATGGGCGAAGCCCATTGACTCAATGTTGACGCTGACGCAGCGCGAAGCGCTAATGTCCCCAAACACACTCCTGGCATCGAGCCCTATCCAAGCCCCCATGCCGCAGGCATGGGCCATACTTGTTACTGCTAAAATGAATGGAAGTCAATGGGAGGTCAATGGCGGACCCCGACGCCATGGCGAATGACGAGCGCGTTAGCGCTCGTCATTCGCTATTGACCCCACGGTAACGTGGGGAAGGTCGAGAGCTTTCAAAAAACGTATAATATGTGTTTCTAATGTTATCGGATATATTGTTTTTGCTAAAAATATTATTATTTTTTTAGGCCCGAGCCCCTACAGGGCGTAGGGCCTATTGCTTCCGCAACGATGAGTGCGAAGCACTCATCGTTGCAAACTGTCTTCACGAAGTTGCGCGCTACGCGCGCAACTTCGTGGCAGCACCGCGACCTTGCACAGACTCCTGTGTCCTAGCAACCCATGCCGTAGGCATGGGTTTGCATATTTGTTGTTGCTAGCATGTCAGCGTCAACATTGAGTCAATGGGCTTCGCCCATTGACTCAATGTTGACGCTGACATGCGTTAACAGGAGTCAATCGGAGTCGTCCCCCATCGCCCCCTGCACAGACTCCTGTGTCCTAGCAACCCATGCCGTAGGCATGGGACATGCATATTTGTTCTTGCTAGCATGTCAGCGTCAACATTGAGTCAATGGGCGAAGCCCATTGACTCAATGTTGACGCTGACGCAGCGCGAAGCGCTCATGTCCCCAAACACACTCCTGGCATTGAGCCCTATCCAAGCCCCCATGCCGCAGGCATGGGCCATACTTGTTACTGCTAAAATGAATGGAAGTCAATGGGAGGTCAATGGCGGACCCCGACGTCATGGCGAATGACGAGCGCGTTAGCGCTCGTCATTCGCCATTGACCCCACGGTGACGTGGGGAAAGTTGAGAGCTTTCAAAAAAGGTATAATATGCCATTGTAATGTTTTCGGATATATTGTTTTTGCTAAAAATATTATTATTTTTTTTTTTTTTATTCTTCTGCTCTTTGAGCAGTAATTTGACCCCCTGAACATTTTCAAAAACTCACCAAATTTTGCCCAAAATTCAGGTCTGGCGAAAAATTTATTTTTTTATGTGGTGCATCATTGGGCATAAAAAAATGGCGCGACAGCGCCCCCTGCAAAAGTCAAAATACATTGCGTCAATGGGAGACGTCCCGATGTCAACTTTGCCATAGAGCCACGAAATTCGGTACACGCATTCTTCAAGTGATGCCAAACAAAAAAGATTATTATGGCCACGCCCTCGGACGCACCGGAAGTCGGCCATCTTGGATTGAAAATTCCAAAATGCAAAGTCAGCGTTTTCGCTGACGTCGCATTTTCGTCAACTCCTCTGAAGGCGCTTCACCTGCAGGGCTGAAAATCACTGTACATCATCTAGACAAGTGGGGCATCAAAAGTTATCCAATTTATGATGATCCCTTTTACAGTTTCCGTGCGGCGAAGCCGCAAAATTCCATCGGAATTTTTGCAATTTTCAAAAGTCAAAATTTGCTCCCGTTTGCGCATGCAAAGTCCGATTTTGCTCAAATTCGAATCAGTTGTAAAACTTTCGGGCCTAAAGCTACTTATTGTGACAGAAACTAAATTGGCGCGATAGCGCCCCCTACAGAACATTTAATAAATTTGTATGGAAGGCCAAAAATTTAGTTTTCCCAAATGTTACCAAATTTGACACAAAATTCCATTGGGTCATCCCAATCAATAAAGTCAATCAGACCTATGTCGTCTTTTGCAGCGTGTTGCCATGGCGATGCGCCAAACTGCCAATGTTATCCTAATGGGAATCCTCCCGATTTTTCCCATTCATGGGAAAAATATTAGTTTCACGGAATAATGTGAAATTTGGCACCATGACTCTTCATGTCATCCTGATCAAAAAAGTCAATCAGACCCATGTCGTATTTTTCACTGGGTTGCCATGGCGATGCGTGAGAGCGCCCATGTTATCCTAATGGGAAAATTTCCAAATTTTCGTATATTTCAAAGTCTTATAACCACTTATTACCGTCAACGACGAACATCAAATTTGGCACAGTGATTCTTCAGGTCGTCCCCGTCAAAAAAGTTCAACGGGCCAAGTTTGTATTTCGCACGGTGTTGCCATGGCGATGCCTGGAAAACCCATGTTTTTGCATTTTGTGCATCAGCACTTCCGATGTGTTTTGACTTGTTTGGTGACAAGTGCAGCCCAAAGCCGCAATAAAAAAGGGACAAGTGGCGCGTCAGCGCCACCCACAGGGAGTGCGGGGCCGGCCTAGTGCGAAGCACGGCCCGCGAGGGCCGTTCGATGCCGCTTGCGGCTTTAATTTTTTTTATTTCTTCTTTCTTCTGCTCTTTGAGCAGTAATTTGACCCCCTGAACATATTCAAAAACTCACAAAATTTTGCCCAAAATTCAGGTCTGCCGAAAAATTTATTTTTTTATGTGGTGTATCATTGGACATAAAAAAATGGCGCGACAGCGCCCCCTGCAAAAGTCAAATTTTTTACGTCAATGGGAGACGTCAACGTCAACTTTTTCATACAGCCACCAAATTCGATACACGCATTCTTCAAGTGATGCCAAAAAAAAAAGATTATTATGGCCACGCCCTCTGACGCACCGGAAGTCGGCCATCTTGGATTGAAAATTCCAAAATGCAAAGTCAGCGTTTTCGCTGACCTCGCATTTTCGTCAACTCCTCTGAAGGCGCTTCACCTGCAGGGCTGAAATTCACTGTACATCATCTACACAAGGGGGGCATCAAAAGTTATCCAATTCATTATGATCTCTTGTATGGTTTCCGTGCGGCGAAGCCGCAAATTTCCATCGGAATTTTTGCAATTTTCAAATTTCTAAATTTGCTCCCGTTTGCGCATACAAAGTCCGATTTGGCTCAAATTCGAATCAGTTGTAAAACCTTCATGCTTATTTCATGTGATTGTGAAACAAATAAATTTGGCGCTACAGCGCCCCCTATAGAATAACAAATATATTTGTATGGAAGGCTGAAAATTTAGTTTTCCCAAATGTTACCAAATTCGACACAAAATTCCATTTAGTCATCCCAATCAATAAAGTCAATCACACCCATGTGTTTTTTTGCTCCGTGTTGCCATGGCGATATGCCAAACTGCCAATGTTATCCTAATGGGAAATCTTCCAATTTTTCCCATTCATGGGAAAAATATTAGTTTCATGGAATAATGTGAAATTTTGCACCATGACTCTTCATGACATTCTGATCAAAAAAGTCAACCAGACCCATGTCATATTTTTCACTGGGTTGCCATGGCGATGCGCAAAAGCGCCCATGTTATTCTAATGGGAAAATTTCCAAATTTTCGTACGTTTCAAAGTCTTATAATGACTTATTCACTTCATTGAGGAATGTGAAATTTGGCACAGTGATTCTTCAGGTCGTCACCGTCAAAAAAGTCCGGGGGGCCAAGTGTGTATTTTGCACGGTGTTGCCATGGCGATGCCTGGAAATCCCATGTTTTTGCATCTTGTGCATCAGAACTTCCAGTGTGTTTTGACTTGTTTGGTGACAAGTGCAGCCCAAAGCCGTAATAAAAAAAGGGACAAGTGGCGCGTTAGCGCCACCCACAGGGAGTGCGGGGCCGGCCTAGTGCGAAGCACGGCCCGCGAGGGCCGTTCGATGCCGCTTGCGGCTTTAATTTCTTCTTCCTTCTGCTCTTTGAGCACTAATTTGACCCCCTAAACATATTCAAAAACTCACCAAATTTTGCCCATCATTCAGGTCTGGCGAAAAATTTATTTTTTTATGTGGTGCATCATTGGGCATAAAAAAATGGCGCGACAGCGCCCCCTGCAAAAGTCAAATTTTTGACGTCAATGGGAGACGTCGACGTCAACTTTTTCATACAGCCACGAAATTTGGTACACGCATTCTTCAAGTGATGCCAAACAAAAAATATTATTATGGCCACGCCCTCTGACACACCGGAAGTCGGCCATCTTGGATTGAAAATTCCAAAATGCAAAGTCAGCGTTTTCGCTGACCTCGCATTTTCGTCAACTCCTCTGAAGGCGCTTCACCTGCAGGGCTGAAATTCACTGTACATCATCTAGACAAGTGGGGCATCAAAAGTTATCCAATTTATGATGATCCCTATCACGGTTTCCGTGCGGCGAAGCCGCAAAATTCCATCGGAATTTTTGCAATTTTCAAAAGTCAAAATTTGCTCCTGTTTGCGCATGCAAAGTCCGATTTGGCTCAAATTCAAATCAGTTGTAAAACTTTCGGGCCTAAACCTACTCATTATGATAGAAACTAAATTGGCGCGATAGCGCCCCCTACAGAACATCTAATAAATTTGTATGGAAGGCCGAAAATTTAGTTTTCCCAAATGTTACCAAATTTGACACAAAATTCCTTTGGGTCATCCCAATCAATAAAGTCAATCAGACCTATGTCGTCTTTTGCACCGTGTTGCCATAGCGATGCGCCAAACTGCCAATGTTATCCTAATGGGAAACCTCCCAATTTTTCCCATTCATGGGAAAAATATTAGTTTCATGGAATACTGTGAAATTTGGCACCATGACTCTTCATGTCATCCTGATCAAAAAAGTCAATCAGACCCATGTCGTATTTTTCACTGGGTTGCCATGGCGATGCGCGAAAGCGCCCATGTAATCCTAATGGGAAAATTTACAAATTTTCGTACATTTCAAAGTCTTATAACGACTTATTACCGTCAACGACGAACACAAAATTTGGCACAGTGATTCTTCAGGTCGTCCCCGTCAAAAAAGTCTAGGGGGCCAAGTTTGTATTTTCCACGGTGTTGCCATGGCGATGCCTGGAAAAACCCATGTTTTTGCATTTTGTGTATCAGCACTTCCACTGTGTTTTGACTTGTTTGGTGACAAGTGCAGCCCAAAGCCGCAATAAAACAGAGGCAAGCGCCACTCACAGGGAGTGCCGGTTCGGCCGAGTGCGAGTTCAATGCCGCTTGCAGCTTTATTATTTATTTATTTATTTTTTTTAGGCCCGAGCCCATACAGGGCGTAGGGCCTGCACTCATCGTTGCTGTGCACAGACTCCTGTGTCCTATCAACCCATGCCGTAGGCATGGGACATGCATATTTGTTCTTGCTAGCATGTCAGCGTCAACATTGAGTCAATGGGCGAAGCCCATTGACTCAATGTTGACGCTGACGCAGCGCGAAGCGCTCGTGTCCCCAAACACACTCCTGGCATCGAGCCCTATCCAAGCCCCCATGCCGCAGGCATGGACCATCTTTATTACTGCTAAAATTAATGGAAGTCAATGGGAGGTCAATGGCGGACCCCAACGCCATGGCGAATGACGGGCGCTGACGCGCCCGTCATTCGCCCCATCGACTTTCCCCATGGTGACGTGGGGAAAGTCGAGAGCTTTCAAAAAACGTATAATATGTCATTCTAATGTCATCGGAAATATTGTTTTGTTTTGTTATTTTTATTATTATTTTATGCATGATTGGACATAAATAAATGGCGCGAAAGCGCCCCCTGCAAAAGTCAAATTTCAGAGCGTCAGTGGGAGACGCTAACGTCCACTTTGTCATACAGCCACAAAATTTGGTACATGCATTCTTCCAAACCAAAAATATTATTATGGCCACGCCCTCTGACACATCGGAAGTCGGCCATCTTGGATTGAAAATTCCGAAATGCAAAGAAAGTCAGCGTTTTTTCGCTCACGTTGCATTTTTATCAACTCCTCTGAGGGGGCAACACCGGCAGAGCTAAAAATCACTGTACATCATCTAGACAAGTGAGGCATAGAAAGTTATCCAATGTATGATGAAGCCCATCACGGAAAATTTCTTAATTTTTGTACATTTCAAAATCTTATAACAACTTACTACTTCAATGAAGAACGTGAAATTTGGCAGTTATTCTTCAGGTCATCCCTGTCAAAAAAGTCTTAGGGTGGCCAAGTTTGTATTTTGCATGGTGTTGCCATGGCGATGCCTGGAAAAACCCATGTTTTTGCATTATATGCATCAGCACTTCCAATGTCTTTTGACTTTGTTTCATGACATGTATAGCCCAAAGCCCCAATAAAACAGAGGCAGGGAGTGCCAGTTCGGCTAGCGCAAAGCTCATTAAGTGCTAATCACCTATGGTCAAAACCATTGTTTACCAAATCCATTCTGTTGCTCCATATGTTGTCCAATGTTTACATAGAAATCCTGTCTGTATCTTTTTGTCTACCTAGTCCAGTCTCTCACTCAAAGTGATCCGGTCCAGGTTTTGCGCTGTGCTATAGTCAGGTCCACTCCTCTCAATGCTCCTCTCACAGACACCGCTGATGAGCTGATGATGACATGACTAAGACAGATGCAGAAACTGTCCTAGCTCAGGAGTAAGTTATACTGGACTTTGTAGATGATAATAAAAGGCATATTAATGCTTAGTCATGTCTTAGTCACATTTTATATAGTGTTTTTTTTTTCACCTTCAAGTCACTCAAAGCACTTTAGAAGTGGCACTTTTTATTACAAGCCAACTCTACTTTAAAGGTCCTATATTATGGAAAACCTGACTCTTGTGAGCTTTAAGCCATACTATAATATTGTTACCACATCAAAACATACCTGTAATCCAACAGAGATGAGAAAATAGCACAATATGGGCCCTTTAAATAACTTTGTTAGCATCATTTGCTTGACGAAGTCATTGAGGTGTGCATGTGTTCTGTAAAGTAGTGACAGGATGAAACAGGTTTGCTCCTGTGACTGTTGTATTCATCTTGGCTGCTCATGTTATTATTTAGAAGCATAAATAACTATATTATAACTTCAGAATTTTTAAGTGCAAATCATTATGGCCTTAATATGAAATTAAACGAAGTATAACAATTCAATTAAAATGCTCAAATTTCTGAAAGTGTTTATAAAGTGTTTTACAGCTATTTCATTGTTTTAAACAATATTACATGCATGAGAATTTAAATATTACACTAATTAAACTGACAATTATAAATCTATAATACCCGAATCTATATTTTCGTACTCTAATATGCACCAGTAATCACACACAGTGATCACACACGTGGATGGCCAAACTCATCTGCTAAACAAGTAAACTTAGTTTACTGGTTTGCAGTCAGTAGTGTTGTCTGTGTAATCCCTCAGTCGTCCAGGTCTGAGCCACAGTACTGGACAAAAAGTTCCAGTGACAGATTTTACGTTTGGCTTTTACTAAAGTCAGCAGTGTTGTTGCTGTGGTAACAGATATTGAATTATGACATATAAATTTTAATCTTAACACACATTATACAGATGGATAATTTATATATATATATATATATATATATATATATATATATATATATATATATATATATATATATATATATATATATATATGGTGATAATAAAATCCTGATCCCCATCTAATTTCATGCAACTGTCAGATCATACTCACAATTTTTTCCATCCATTCCTTTGATCTAACTCTTTAAGACAATAGAAAGACAACATGTACATGAGTAGTGATAAAATCTACATTGTGATTTGACTCCCAGAAAACCATGATATAAATGCTTCGCCATATTGCCCACCTTCATTTCTAATCATGTTGGATGTAATTTTATCATTATTTTCCACAATTAACATTTTGGATACCTTGACTCTCTGACCGGACAAAGCATTATTCTTATTGGGCAGGTGCACAGTATTCATGTCACTTTATCAGCAGAAGGTTGGAACTGTGCAATGTTATGGTGTGGCCATATTTCCATGTTGATATTGTGCAGACCAGAATAAACTTGATGACCACCTCATTTTGTCACTTTGCTCCATTGATGCTTTATCCCTGAGGCACTAATTTTTTTCTGAGTAAACCAAGTATTTATATGACCTAATCAGGCAGAATACACGCACACATTATTCAATTCCCTTATCTCAGGAAAATTATTTTACTGATTAAAAAAAGAATGTCCAACTATGTCACCATTAGCAGATTCTTCTATTAAGCCCCAATGACACACAGCCAAACAATGTTTAGTTTCAGTGTTTAAAACTACCTCATATGCGGCTACATTATGGGAGGTCATGGACAGTATAAAGTGTGTGTGGTGTGCTGAGTTTCATTTAAAAGATTTTATCTTAACAGTTCTAAGTAAAATTGACAAACAGCATTTGAAATGTTCATCCATAAAACTGTATTGTTTGTATTCAATTAAGAGATAAGATAAAATATCTTATTACAATTGACACTGAAAAACATTTCTCTTACAGTTCAGTCTTTATACATAACATAGTATGTTATTACAAATCAAAACATTATCTATCAACAAATAACTATAGAATAAATATTAGGTATAAACAATTATAAATAAACAAATGAGCAACATCTATCATGTCACCGTAATCCAAAAAGTTACCAACAACCATCATTAAGTGCATATATATATATATAACTAATTATTCACATAAACATGCTTTTCAGTACATACATAAACATCACTGAGCATTACAAAAAGAAAAACAAAGAAAATTCAGTATTTATAAATAACATGGCATGTTGTTATTGTAAATCAAAATACTGCCATTATCTATCACGAAATAACTACAATGCAAATATGCAAAAACAATGATCAATACATGAGCAGAATTTAGCCATGTAACTGCATCTATAAAATCAGCTATGTTCAATTCATTTTTGTAAAGCCCAAAATCACAGCAGCAGTCGCCTCTTAGGGGTGAACATGAGAATTGATTTAACCAACAGAAATGTAGAAAATCAACAATGAAACAGAAACAGACAAGTAAATGGAGAACTGTCCCAGAATATCCCCTGTGCTTAGAAACTTCGAGGAGAACCACAGTGAAGGATAGATCCACTCCCATGGACTGACAGCTGCAAATGTGTCCAGGACTAAAGCACATCCATATGAGGATAGAGTTCAAGTCTACGGAGCCAGAGTCCACTCAACTAAGAGCCAGAGGGAGGCTCACCCATGCCAGGACAGGAGTCACCCCAGCCAGGCACCGGGTCATCCAGCCAGGCGAGGGAAGGGAGGGTCCAAGTCCATGGAACAGAATCAGGGCACAGGAGGGCATCTAGGGTCCAGTCATCACCAGATGGTCAGTGGGAGGGCATCTGAAACAGTTGCACTCCCCAGGGGAGTGGGACAAGGAACAACATGTGAATAGCAATGAACGAACTCCAGGTGAACTGAACAGTGAATGCTTATGTGAGAATTCACATAAACATGATTATCATCTGAGCATTACTAAAAACACAGTTTTATTTTCGTCATTCATTTAGGGAACCACTCTTAGTCTGACCCATCACCTAGAACCTGTTTGTCCTGGGAGACCCACCAGGAGCATAAAGTCCCTCACAACATAGCTCCTAGGATCATCTGGGCACGCAAACCTCTCCACCGCGATAAGGTGGTGGTTCAAGGAGAGGAGGAAAGGAAAGGAAACACAGGATAGAGGGAGAGAGAGAGAGAGAGAGAAACAAAGGACAGAAATGTCAGAAAGAGAGAGTTGACAAGAGACAGATAGTTAGAGTGAGAGGGAGACAGTTTGAGAGAGTTAGAGTGAGGGAGTTCAGAATGAGAGAGAGAGTGAGATAGTTAGAGAGAGGAGGAGGGGGGTTGAGAGGGGTAGAAAGAGCAGGAGGGGAAAGAGATAGAGGAGGAGGTAAAGAGAGAGAGTGAGTTAGAGAGAAACTTCAGGAGGGAGCTAGGAAGAGTAAGAGTGAGATGGTGATGAGAAACATTGAGTTACAGAGACAGATGAGAGGTAGAGACATGGCTACATAGAGATGGCAGGGTGGCGAAGGGAGAGAATGGGAAATGGAGAGAGTTGGACAGAAAGAGATATAGTGAGTGGAAGAGATAGACAGGGGGAGAGAAATGTACAGGTGGACCAGTCAGTGAAACTTTGACAAAGGAGAAAGCATACAGTATGTGTGCACTCATCACTGTATGGTCACATTAAATACAAACATATATAAGAGTTAAATACACAATAAAAACACATCACCTGATTACAACACTTTAAAATTCATGATTAACAACGCACATGATAAACACTAACAACACAACATCTAAAGCCCATTACAAACAAACTCCATGATTCATATTTAAAACAACTTCACGTCATATAAATGTAAATACATGATTAAAGACACAGCAACGCGCAACAAAGTAAATACATGATTAAAGACGAAGCGACGCGCAACAATCTGATGAGATGTCAATCAACAACAACTGTCCATTTTACATAAATAAACCAATTCAGAATAACTATGCGGCCTACGAAGATCTACCCTTAAAAGAAAATACTATCCCCTCATGGTCGCTGAAGTACGTTGGCACCACTACAGAATCTATGTCATACTCTGTAGATTTAACATATAAATGATCAATTAATGTCCCCCTCTCTGTTGTGGGAGATGTGACATATTGAACATAACCTTTTTCTATCATAAAATTGCAGAGATTTGAAGATTTCAATATGTCATCATTAAAATCTCCCGTCACTGCCACAGTGGCACAATGTGATTCAAGCCAATTCAATAATCTGTCCAAATTATACTTAAATAGAGACATGGGGTATGACGGTGGACGGTAAATGACAGAAACTATAATTTTATACTCTGCAAAATAATTCACTAAACATTCTAAACTAAAATCTCGTACTGTGATTTCATAGTTAAGGTTTGCTTCACAGTAAATACCAACGCCGCCGTGCGCTTTGCCCAGTAAACTAGTCAGTGCTGGATGGTTACTCTGCTGATAAGACAAACTACGGGGACGACTGTGGAAGTTAAAACCTTCAATGTGACTAGTTTGAAAAGATGAATTTACAGTTAACCATGTCTCTACCACAGCGATACAGTTAGGCTGCCAGTGCTGTGTGCATAAAGCCAAATCGGACACATGCCGCTCTAAACCATGAACATTCATATAAAAAAATGTCAGGACATGTGCCTCTTGTAGGTGCCAGGGCATACTCTCGACTATGAAGGGAGGCATGTTCTGAAGCGCCGGTCTAATGCCATCATTACAATAAATGGCATCTTCATCAAAGTCCTGAATGACAAGACCTTCTAAACTCCTAACGCGACTAAGGGCCACATACGCCTGACCCGCCGTGAATACCTGTTTAAGGGACACCACTGCTTGATCTACAGTAACACCCTGTACTTTATGTACTGTACACGCCCACGCGAGTTTAAGAGGAAACTGACGCCGCTTTTCCCCTCGTTTATTCGCCTGCTCCTCCTCTGGTTCTATGCGAGTAGAACCAGTCAGGTGAGCAGGGGTACGTGTTTGCCTCCTCCTCTGTGCGCCTACACGATCGTCGTCAAATTTAACATAGATTGCAAGAGGAGGCTGTTTATTTTGAGGATTTTCAACTATATGTGTAACAATGCCACATACCCCATTTACTAAACCGTCAGCCAAATCTACATTTTTACAAAGCATAACACGCGCATTTACACCCAGGATTAATGACTCCTCCAAACTGGCTTGTTTGGATTTATGGAGATGGCCTTGTATCTCGATTAACTTTCCGGTCTTTTTGTCATAGCCAAAATCACGCGCACTGATTGTTACTTTTTCTGGACAAACTCTATTCAATATCTTTAAATTGTAATTTGATACAAAGCTGTTTTTGGTGAAAATGTGTAACACGTCGGGATCTTCGCCTGTTTCACAATGTTTTAATATATCTATGTCTCCATCAAGCAGTGGTGTCAACCTTGAGCGGACTCTAAGCCGATTTAATAGCTCTGCAAAAGTGTTATCTTTTTGTCTGACTACAGTTCTTAAATCTGCAATTTTGAATAAATCTGTAAATAAATTAACACCTATGTTTTCTTTGTACAGAGCTTGACCCATGACCGGTGATAATTGATAGAAATCCCCAACAGCGATAACAGACACATTTCCAAATGGAGAAAAGTCACCTGATTGTTTGATTTGACGCAATCGCCCATGAATATAAGTAAATAACTTTTTATCTACCATGGATATTTCATCAATTATTACAATTTGTAAATCCATGTATTTAACGCGCAGTGTATTAATCTTTTCCTCCCCCAGCGGTGTGTAGGGGAGGGAAACATTAGTACCAATACTAAATGTTGTGTGGATAGTAGCCGCCTGTAAATTATATGCTGCTATCCCTGTTGGAGCCGTTAACAAAACACTAACATTTTCCGGACTATGACAAATGGGACCAAATAGACGCGACGCCTCGTATTGAATTGCTCTGATCAGGTGACTTTTCCCTGTGCCTGCTCCACCTGTGATAAAAACATGCAATGGCTCTGGGTTGTTACCAGCTACTTTGTCTAAACACCATTGCCGTATTTTATAAAAAATGGACAGCTGTTGCTCATTCAGAGTTTTCACAAGTAAAAGACCCTCTTGACGACTCATCACATTTCTTTTCTCTATGTTACAAACTTGTTCGTTTCTTACAGCCAAGTCTGGAATAGCCTCTTGCTCCTGCTCAGAACCAACAGCCTGCAACATCTCTCTGAACTCCTCCCTCGACTCCAACCTCTCCACTTCCTGTTCTGGGCAGAGCAAGCTCCATGCATCCTCATGAATCTCTCCAGATTCCATCTGCTCATGAACCTCATCCAAGTCCTCAGCTGCAAGTTCGAATCGACGCCTATTTGAATCAACTATTGACTTTACCAATTGCACAGACCCGTCACTCAAACACACATCCCCAGTTTTATAGAAAAGTTCAAATGATTCAAATGGAGGTGGCTTAAGGTCGACGTCAACGCGATACGGCATGAATAACTGAAGGATACTTTGATGAAATAACTCTGTGTTTTTAGTCTCAGAAAAACGCGCATATCTAACAACTGCGGGCTTGGTCCGTGTTCTTTTAGTAATCGCACCCAATCCGTTCAGTAAAATAATTGGATTTTTACATTTGTCCGACGGCCCGAGCAAGCGATATTCGGATACGAATGTCGCGATGCACATGTCATTAAATGTGCTGTCATTTGGTCTACTTAAATAACGATCAATGGTGTTTGTCATCCAAATGTCTTCCCCCATTTCATCATCTATTTCACCAATTGGTTTGCTCATACGCACTATATTATCACCGGTCGGCACAAATGTAACTTTTCTTGAAAATTCTTTTAAGTGCATGTTTGTCACGCGGTAGACAGCTTCCTGTGCAGAGACATCACGATTATGAAGATACACGCTGCCTAATTTTTTAAATGCCTCTTTTGCACTTACATTACCTTTGGAAGCCTCTTTTTGTGCATTACTTAACAATAAACCCATGTCCCTCTCTGCTTTAGAAATATATGAAATAATGTAAACGACACAAGCCCACGCATCTACAACATACTGGATGTCCATATTGGCGTTCCAGCAGGTCAATAATTTCTCGTTGTAGTTATTAATCCAGGCCTCAGCCACATCCCTCTTTAAAACTATGTGTGTGTGCCCATCTAAAACACTGTACACTTGTTCAAATGTGAACTGCAATAAACCCAAAGACGCAAACAACTCAACTGCACTAAGACACAGGTTATTTTCATCAACGATAGCATTCTTCAGCACGCTCATAATAAACTCTGCTTCCTCTTTTGTAACAAGAGGCTCTGATTCGGGGTCCTTCTGTTTGATAAACGTGCGTGCAGATACCGGACGTGGAAAATTAAAACGACAGACTTTGTTGTTTTTTTTGCATGTTTTTGAGTGACGCTTAGAATGCTGCTGCACCGAAGTAACTTTTTCCAGTAAATCCGGATCAGAGGGTAGTTCACACGTAACATATTTATCAACAAACTGAACTACCTCCTCATCCGTATTTACTCCAAGCTTTGGAGCATTTTCAATCCAAAATAAACAATGGACGTGGGGAGACCCGCGCTGTTGGAATTCTACCCGATAAAAATAGTCTATGACTTTACCGATTGGCTGAGCGGGTGAAAGAATAACTTTACGTAAAAATCGGTGCCAACGGGAGTCAAACATGCGAGCCGCGGTTACAGGGTGACGCCGCAAAAGGTCACACCTCTCTGCCCAATCTAAATCTTCAACACTCCAGGTACTACCTTCCTGCTTTAAGAGCGTTTTAAGGAGGCTTGGCCAGCGGAGATCTGCAGAACTGAACGAACAAAACCACGTTGGAATACCAAGCTGACGAATACACGCAAATAAATCTTTTTGTGCAGTCTGCCAGAAGGGCGGGGTACCTCTAATAGGCTGCATAAAACGATAACCATTATCATATTGTAACAAATTTTCTAAAGTTCCTTCACCTGCAGCAGCATTGGCCTGACCAGAATGTCCCTTTCGCAACGCAATCGACACTTTAGATACAACCTGCTGGACTTCTAACATGTACAATGCCAAGAAAAGAAACTTAAAATTTTGTGCAAATCTACCATCCACATGCAGCAGTCTGTTAATGAAATATCTGCACATGGTCAAAGGAACAGGCCGAGGACTATGAAACGTATTACGACCTAATGGAAACTCCTTTGGAAAGCATTTAGCCTCATTGTCTTTATCGGACAACAAACTAACCGGACTGTTCCCCTCAGCCGGAGCCAAATTTAAAATACCCTCAAAATAGTGATCAAGAGCTTCCTGAGCGATATCAACCGGCATGAAAAACGTATCTTGATACATACAATGACGTTGCCTATCATGCAGAAGCTCATCATCTAAATCTTCCACCTGCTCCTGTTCTGCCCGTTTCTCTGCGTCCACATTAACATCTGCACCCGTATCCATAGCTGCTTCTTCTTCCCTAACAAACTCGTTTACCCATTCTTCATTAAAATCAATATCTAAATAATACTGATTGTTTTGTTTCAGAAATCCAATGGCCCTCCGTACGCGCTCTGTATCTACATACTGATACTCATAATGTCCTTTATAAGTAAGTTTACGTTTAAGTTTTACTGGCAATAGACAACCATCCATGTTACTACGCGGCAATAGCTTCACTGACTCGGTAACTCTTGAAGGCACACATGTGACCGGACCATGGATCCCTCGCTGACCCCCCTTTGGTAAAGCTAAAACTTGCATGAAATTAATGTTAAGAGCAACTATGTGCTGTTCAATAGTGTTCAAGCAAGCGAGCTCAGGTGGAATATCGTCCAATTGCAAATTATTCTCTGAGCATTCAGATGGCATTTGACCTTTACACAGTTTAGAGTTGCATGTGTAGCAGATCCATAAACTACCTCTACAATTGGAGAGGGGGCACGGAGATGGACAATCACTATTGCACGCATGTAAATAGGCCTCAGAGATACAGGTATTAGCAATATTGGCACATTTTGGTTTAACCATAAAGTCATCCTTTCTACAAGGCAAGACCTGGTTTCTAAATAACAGCTTTAAACACACACAGCAAATGTACTCTGGACCATCTTGATCTTCGTTTAAAAATTGTTCCAAAACATAAGTGAAATTTTCCCATTTTTGTTTCAATTGCTTTTGGTTGTTCCTGAATGCTGCCCGAGTTTTCTTTTTAAATTGTTCATTATTGCAATATTTTTGTTTGCCAAATGCTTTTACTTTTTGTTGATGTTGGGGATTTGCTTTGTACTTATGTTTACTGGCTGCTTTTACATTTTCTTTATGTTTTACATTAACTTTATATTTGTGGATGCTGGCAGCTTTTAGTTTATGCCGATAATTTATATTAACTTTATATTTAGTGATACCAGCAGCTTTAAGTTTATTTTGGTGATTTAAATTAACTCTATATTTGTGAATGCTAGCAGTTTTAAGTTTATTTTGGTGATTTAAATTAACTCTATATTTGTGAATGCTAGCAGTTTTAAGTTTATTTTGGTGATTTAAATTAACTCTATATTTGTGAATGCTAGCAGCTTTAATTTTATTTTGGTGATTTAAATTAACTCTATATTTGTGAATGCTAGCAGCTTTAATTTTATTTTGGTGATTTAAATTAACTCTATATTTGTGAATGCTAGCAGCTTTAAGTTTATTCTGATATTCTAAATCAACATTATATTTACTTTTATATGTTGATTTAAGATTTTCTCTAAACTCCATGCTGGTTCTGTATTTCTTCTTATTTGCTACATTAATTGCTGCCTTTTTTTTCTGTCTATAGTATTCATTCATTCTATATGAAAGTTTACTTGCAGCCTTTTTCCCCACTCTATACTCCAAATCACCTCTATATTTTTGTTTACCTCTTTTTTTGGAGGCATCTTTAAGATGTGTGTGATGTGTGATATAATGTGTCCTATGTTTTTCCTTCATTGTGTCACGATGTGTGTTGTAGCTGTTTTTTAATTGCTTTAGTTTTTTCTTTTGCATATACTTTGACAATATAGGTTTTATATTCAGTTCATTATTTACATTAACCTGTGATTTGAGAGCTACATTTTTAGGCCTAATATTGTAGCTCTTCATTGAAAATCGATACGCTTGGCAGCATTCATAACAAGCATTAGCATCAGGTATTTTGACACAAATTACATTTTCGTAATGACAACTGTTAATATTCTCTAAATAGATGCCACCATTTGACACAGGCTCAGTAGTACAACCGTATTTCAGCCAATGTCCATTATAAAATGTAAAAATGTCGACGCCTAAATAATCCGCAGCCGCGTGGATTTCTACTTCTGTGGCCCATGTGCCAACTTTACGCATGTTTGAAGAACTGATATATTGATCCACAGAAGAGTGGCCATCGCGCAACAGGGTATTATATTTTGAGGGATTTTTTTCGAGCTGTTTCACCGTTGCAAGTCTAATTTTTCGATGATATTTTTGTGTGCCAGTAATGGCCTGTGACACAGCCCGAAAGAAACAATTCCCGTCCGCAACAATTTTGTCATTTTGACATGGTGCACCTAATGGCCCTACAGTTTTAGGATCTGCTACACTGAGCTTCTGAAACTCGACTTTAATGCGTTTGCACAAATCCTTACAAACACTTTCACTAAGTGGATTGAAGAACAGAGCATTGTCTTGAACACTGGTGCACAGCACATCTACATTAACCACAGTGTCTTCTGTCGTTTTGTTTAGGGGTACAGAAGAACAAACTTCTGCGGTCTCTTGGCACTTTAAGCCCCTCACACTATCAGAAACAACTTCAATGTCCTGCTTTGGGCTTTTGTCAGGGAGTACAGAAGAAGAAACTTCTGCGGCCTCTTGGCACTTTAAGCCCCTCACACAATCAGCTGCAACAACGACATTAACACCAGTCAATTCAAACTCTTTGACAGACTCATCTGAATCATCACCATAGCATGCAGCCAATGTGCAAAAAAAACTATACAGCTCATCAATATGACTAAAATACATAACCACACTTTTACCATCAGGATCTACCAACCCTTCAGCACTACGCGAGTGAGAATCGACTACAGCATACCGCCCATTGTGTTTAATAACGGCACAAGCAGCACCACAGAGTGTCATAAGACATGTGTTGTACTGTCCTAACATTTGCTCTAAAGCACCATCTAAAGTTACCCACGCGCCCACCTCAATAAACTCATGCTCAACAACATTTGCAGCCCCATTAACTGGCTGCCTGAAAGAAAAGCTAAACTGCTGCCCATCTATAACTGACTCACGTGGCAGGTCTGAAGCAATTAACAAGTCACGCCCATGAGTCAAGCCCCGATTCCGACGGTCTGTGTACAGTGCATCCCCAAGATTCAAAACCAAATCTAACTGCCTCTGATCCCATGAAAACACATTACACACCGAGTGCTTAGCTAAAGCTACCAAAGCTATCGCCATACACTGTACACCAGCATACTCGAACCTAAAATCACCCTGATGAAAACTACCCCTCACGACAGAAGGAAGACCGACGGGTACAACATGTGCACAACAAGACTTATCTTTGTCAGAAGCTCTCTCCTCATGGACAGCTGGTGGAGGGCTGAGAAGAGAAGGCTGACTGGTCACAGAAGAAGAAGGCTGACAGGTCAGAAGAGGACAGAACAGAGGAGGCAGCGGCGGGGTCACAGGAGGGCTGATGTCCATGGCCTTAAAGACCAAACAAAATATATTATTAAACTAATCTAATCAGGCTGTTACTGTACACTTAATTTTTCTGCAATATAATACTAATACTACTACTATAATAATAATGTTAAAAATAAACTCACCTCGTCCATCAACATCTGCATTTGGTCCCTGGAACTGGCAAGTGACATTCCTGGAGTCACTTCCACATCTCCGGACTGCAAAAACATGTCTACATTAGCACATATTCTGTTTAAATGATAAACATATTGGAGAATAAAAACAAAACACAAGAAGCAAAACAAACCTCGTCCTCCAGGAAAGTATCCAGGATGACGACGCTGGTAGGGGACGTTCCTGGTGTCACCTCCACCACAACTGCCTCCGCCTACAAAACAATATATAATTAAAAACAATTACAGGCAACAATGTGTAGAAGACAATCAACATATTCATAATGACACAAACCTGGTCCTCCAGGAACGAATCCAGGATGGCCACGCTGGTAGGGGACGATCCTGGTGTCACCTCTACCACAACACCCTCCGCCTACAAAACCATATATAATTAAAAACAAGTACAGGCAACAATGTGTCAAAAACAATCAACATATTCAAAATGACACAAACCTGGTCCTCCTTCACTGCAGGCACGAAGCTGGATGGTGAGCCGGGTCTCACCTCCACAATCACAGGGGCTGCTCCCGCCTTCATAAAATGTAATAATATTAATATAAAAAAAAGCGCAAATTCAACAAAACATGTCTGAAAATGTGTAACACTCACCTGCCGCTTGGGCCGGCGTTTCTTTGAGGAAGCAGCCTTGCGACGCCTCGCCCGAGACGTCTAAAACAAAAAAGGATACATAAGTTACTCAATCTCACACCAGGCAATTGTTAACTTTTAGCAATGAGAAAATAACACAAGACGCTTACCTTCTTTCCCGAAGGAAAGGTGGCCACGTCCTCCACAGAGCTGGTCAGGCCAAATGGAAACCTCGCATCCATCTCGACCAGCATAGCAGGGCTGAAGAGGACGGGCGACAGGGGGATGGAGAAGACGGTCTCCACCTTACAACAGAAATTTATAAAAATATATAAATCACAATACAACAATAATGTCAACGTCAATATTTAAAGACAGGAATGACATTTACTAACCTCCCGTTGAACCAGGCGCCCCTTGGGACCCACAGGGGAGGCTGAGTCCCTAGGTTGGTTCTGTAACGAAAATATACATTAAGAAACAGAATAAACCACTTGGGCTTGAAACTACAAAAGTAACAATCTCTCACCTTTCTGCCTCGCACAACCTTAATAAACTCAGAAGGGGGTGGTTGTGGTCGTGGCACGGGCAGTGGTCCAGTCACAACCACTCTTGGCGAGACCCTTCTAGTGGATGTGCGAGGGCGGGGCGCCGCCACAGAGGAAGCGGGGGAAGAGACCTCTAGCTGCGTGTAGCAAGCCTGCCACAGCAACTGAACAAGGATTCCCATTCCATGGCTATCACTCAGGTGGATCTGAAACAAAATTATAACGACATGTTACATAAAACCACTCACATGCAAAAAGGAATTTGGTAAAATGAGAGCGTAGATTGTACTTACGCCATCCCTGCACCACAGCTCTCGTCGGTGTCGGGGAAAGTGGTCGGCTATCTGGACAAAGTTGACCTGAAAGCGGGCTGACACACGGTGGTACTCCTGGCGAAGGAGGGTCTGAATTTCCACGCTGCCAGCAAGGCGAGGTGGGAAATCCACGACACACACCTTAAGAAATAAACCACCATTTACCAACTACACAATACAATCATTATCAAAGAATTGCAGCTACTTTACATACCTTTGGCCAGCGGCCGCAGACATACCTGAGGAGTTGGCCAAACTCCTCTGCAGCCTCGTCAACCGTCCTGCTGGCCGTGAGGTTGTTGCACGGCGCCATGACACACACCAAAGCAGGCTCTGAAAAAAAGACAATCATTCGTTCAACTTTCTCAATGACATTGTTCATGGTGCAACTATTTAATATTTACCAAAGATGATCTAATGGTCATTACTAAACTCACCTTTGGGTAGGTGCTCAGCCGTCATAGCCGCCAGCTGCATCCGAAGGTCACGGGCAGAACCTCCGGGAGTCGCACTGATGGCAAAGGACAGGCAGCCCTCTGGCATCGGCACGATGGCATCAACGACAGCACGAAGATGCGAGTTCCCGACAATCAGAACGAACTAGAAAAAAGAAGAAAATATTTAACAATCCTCAACTATTACTTAAGAATTTGTTTCATACTGAAACTCATAGACTTGCCTTCTTGTCGGGGGACAAGTCCGGCGGCAAGTCCAACTTGTGGCACTTCCCGGTGACGGTGGAAGTTGGCCACGGCTTCACCGAATGGCGAAAACCAGTACCACGGCCTAAAAAAGAACCAAGTTTAAAAAAAACAACTCAGCATTTACAAAACTAGACAGACATGAAGGTTGTAAAAACATACTGAAATACACTTACGGGTAAAGGTCTCGGCACCGGTGGAAAAAGGCGGAAGGTGAACCGCTATCGGGAAAGCAGGCTTTCCCTCAAGCTGCTCCTCCCTCCTCCTCTTCGCAGCAAGGGAGCGCTTCCATCCCTTGTCCTTAGGCATCTGTAAATAACAAAGTTATAATTGTTACAATTAAAATAAGTAAACGTAATATTTTAAGACTCAAACCTAGCCCTAAACCAATATATTGGAAAGTAAAAGGTATAAACTAAATATTTCTAATATATGCATCTAACTGAAATGATGTCAGGGCCCCGATTTTGCACTTGTGCTGCATAATCTACTGACCTTGTTATAGTATTTACTGGAAAATCGCCTGCCTCGAGCAGCTTTAAGATTAACCTTAGCAAGTAGGATCACACCCTGACCAGCAGTTACCAAACCACAACACAAATGAGCTACAAAACCAAATCGTATATGCATGAAGCTTAATGATATTTACAGGTACAGTTATGGACAAGACCAAGACCAGGACTAAAATTAACACCAGAATGGAGCAAGAATAGATTAAATAAACACTTTTATGATCAAAATAAGTCTAAAACTGGTCTTAACTAAATCAGTACTACACCATGACAAGACCAGAACCATTTAAAGCTAAATAAATACCATAATGACTCGGTATGGTTTATATAGGAAACACTTATAATCAGACCAGGACCAGACCAGAACCAGACCTAATTAAAGTAAAGTTATAACCATAATGACTCAACATCATGACTCAACACTGTTACAATCACAGCAGGTCTAAATGAGGACAGTAGTATTAGACTAGGACTAAACCATGATTGGACCGGGCTAGGTCTAAAACCAGGACCGGACCAGAACTAGACCAGGCTTAGACCAGGACTAGACCAGGACTAGGTCTAAACCCATTCTAAATCAGAACCGGACCGGACCTTGACTAGGCCTGGACTGGACCAGGACTAAACCAGGACCAGACACATTGAAAGCAAAGTTATAACCAATATGAGTGAGCATAAGTCGTATAACACACACTGAACAATAACAGTACAACCAGGACTGGACCAAAATCCAATACATACACATATGGTTACTACAAGAGTTTAGTAAAATAAAACAAAACCTAGTCTACAATATAACAGTGACAAAACAGTGAGTGAACCAGGATTCAGGTCCAAAACCATCTCAAAACAGACTAAACCAGACTAGGTCCAAACCCTTTCTAGTAGAGGACCGGACCAAGACTAGACCAGGACTAGACCAGGACTAGACCAGGACACAAGTGAAAAATTCTATCTCTTCTGAGACACTTCAAAGAGCACACATTCACTAAACAGACACTGCAACTGCATAGGAATCAAGATTCCCGCTCTTGGAATGAGTGATATCACTGGCTGTTTGTAGGTTCACTGCTTTCTGATTGGTTAACACATATCAAAATCTGGACTAGATCAGGACAACACCACGACAAGACCAAAACAGTTCAAAGCCAAGTATTCACCATGATAAATGAGCATAAACTGTATAAGACGCACTCACAATTGCATTAAGACCAGACTAGGACCAGACTGGAACCAGACCAGGACTGGGCCAGGACTAAACTAGCTCTAAACCAGCTCTGGACCAGGACTAGACCAAACTAGGACTGGACCAGGCTAGGTCTAAACCCGTTTTAATCCAAGACTAGACCAGGACAAGACTAGGACCACACCAGGACCACACCCAGACACATTTAAAGCAAAGTTATGACCATTATGAATGAGCATAAGTCGCATTACACACAGTTAACAATCATAGTACAACCAGGACTGGGCCAGGCCTAGACTGGGCCTAGACCAGACCCAGACCAGGCCTAAACCAGAACACAAGTGAACAATTCTATCTGGTATGAGACACTTCAAACCACACACATTCACAAAACAGACAGTCACTGCAACTACATAGCAACGGCATAGCAACCAAGATTCCCGCTCTTGGAATGAGTGATTTCATTGGCTGTTTCTAGGCTCACTGCTTTCTGATTGGTTAACAAATATCAAAACCTGGACTAGATCAGGACAACACCACAATAAGACCAAAACAGTTTATCCATTTAAAGCACACTTATGGCCATAATGCATGAAGATAAATTTCATAACACACTTGCACTCACAGAAGAACCAGGACCAGACTAGGACCGGATTAGGACCGGACCAGGACTAGATAAAACTTGGATTGGACCAGTCTAGGTCTAAACCCATTCTAATCCAGGACTGGACCAGACTAGGTCTAAACCTGTTCTAATCCAGGACAAGACTAAGACACATTTAAAGCAAAGTTATGACCATTATGTATGAGCATAAGTCGTATAACACACATTTAACAATCACAGTACAACCAGGACTGGGCCGGGCCTAGACCAGACCCAGACCAGGACTAAACCAGAACACAAGTGAACAATTCTATCTGGTATGAGACACTTCAAACCACACACATTCACAAAACAGACAGTCACTGCAACTACATAGGAACGGCATAGCAACCAAGATTCCCGCTCTTGAAATGAGTGATATAATTGGCTGTTTCTAGACTCACTGCTTTCTGATTGGTTAACGCGCGCGCACGCGCGCACACACACACACAAAGACCAGACCAAGGACTAAACTTTAGCACTAAAACTATAGTCCGTAGAAACACATACAGCCTCACGTTACAAGACTGTGACTAAACAAGAATATTAGCAGTTTAACGCACACATACACAGCCCATATAAACCATTAGCCACACAGCACATGGGGAAACGCCCTAAATAAAACGTTAGTTTAGCTTTTACAAAATAGACGGTGAATATTAGCACATTAGCACGCACACATACACAGCCCATATAAAACATTAGACCAGGACTAAACCAGAACACAAGTGAACAATTCTAACTGGTATGAGACACTTCAAACCACACACATTCACAAAACAGACACTGCACTGCTTTCTGATTGGTTAACACATATCAAAACCTGGACTAGATCAGGACAACACCACGATAAGACCAAAACAGTTCAAAGCCAAGTATTCACCATGATAATTGAGCATAAACTGTATAAGACACACTCACAATTGCATTGCAAAAGCCAAATCCGTTTAAAGCAAAGTATTCATGAGGACAAGACACACTTACCATTGCAGTAAGACCACATCAGGACCACATCAGGACCACATCAGGACCAGACCAGGATCAGACCCATTTAAAGCTCACTCAACTAGGACTAAACCAGGACTAGACCAAGACTAAAACTTAAAACAACAAACATCATAATGACTCAACATCAATTGTGAAAAGCATCATTTTAAAATCACAGATCATCTGTGCAAACGAGTTCATTACATTTACATTACATACAAGTCCCCAAAATCCAATATGCAATACACAAATTGTTACAACAAGAGTTGACTAAATTAAAACAAAAACTAGTCTAGAATATAACAGTGACAAAATAGTGAGTAGACCAGGACTCGGGTCCAAAGCCATCTCAAAACAGACTAAACCAGACTTTAACCTGAGACACTGGACCTGCACACATAATACCGGGCCTGATCAAAACCAGGACGAAACCAAATCATTGCAGAACTGAAAGTGGTTCCTAACAAACAGCGCAGTTTTGTCCTAAGCTGCAAGTTTACAGTCACGTCCGCGCATAAGGAACTCTCCTGAGGCCCTGACACGTGCTACGGGATCCAGCTACGATGAGCTACCTACTAGGCCCAACAAACACTTTAACGCAATAAAGTTATATCTGTATAAGTACAAATCAGCCACAAGTTACAAGATCAAGACTAAAGAATAATATTACTACTTTTAAGCACACAAAAACCTATGTATAGGCCAGTATTTGATAGGACAACAGCACCATGCAGCTGGGATTAGCGGCTACTAGGCCTCCCTTGGTACTAGGCCTCACTAGCACTTTAGCACTAAAAGTATAGTCCGTAGAAACACATACAACCGCACGTTACAAGACTGTGACTAAACAAGAATATTAGCACGCACACATACACAGCCCATATAAACTATCAGCCACACAGCACAGGGGGACACGCCCTAAATAAAACGTTAACTTAGCTTTTACACAATACACGGTGAATATTAGCACATTAGCACGCACACATACACAGCCCATATAAAACATTAGCCACACAGCACATGGGGACACGCCCAAGAAAAAAAGTTAGCTTAGCTTTTACACAACACGGTGAATTTTCACTACAGCTACATTCAACTAACAAAGCAGCTTTATTTAACACACATTTGAAGTAACCAGCAGTATAAAGTAAATAAAAGTCAGATTTCTTACCTTTATCCTAAGTTCTGCGGTCCGGGAATGAGAACAAAGATGGTTTGATGTCCTCAGTCAAAAGGTTTGGCAAAAACACGGATTCACAGGACAAAATCACGGACAAAAGACACACGACGAAAAACAGTAATCCGGTGATCCGATGATCGCAAAATCGACGTAAAGTCAGCGAAAAGACAGTCAAGTGCAGCTCAAACTTTGGAAGAATGAGAGGCACAAAGGGGCAGGGCGACTCTGCACCTGTATTTAACACTTCTGCAGCGTCATCAGTGGTGCGAACTCTCAGCCAATCAGAAGCCAGGGAAAGTGAGACTTCTTTTCTCTGATGTGTCTCTCAGCCAATCAGGACTGAATGTTTTGATTCAAAAGTCTTCAGTCTGACCAACTCTTACAAAATGGCTGAATGTTTTTTTTCAAAAATTCTCCAGTCTTTTGTTTGACCAAACCTTGCAAAATGGCTGAATGTTTTGTTTTGTTTTTTTCAAAAATTCTCCAGTCTTTTGTTTCACCAATCCATATTATGGCCAAATATCATCTAATAAACGTATCATAATATCTATCTATATAGAATTGTATTTATTCTCTTCAAAATAAAATTGAATGAAATGAACTGATTAGTTACACATATCATTGAGGGATTTAAATGCTCACTACATAACCCCACACTCTTTAAGCAGATTATATAGTGCACTCCTTCACAGAGTGATTCGGACACACAGCTCATTACAATCAGGTCATGTGACTGTTTGGGTGAAAAAAGTATAAAGGCGAAACTCTGCTAAAACTTGATCTCTGTCATAAATAATGATCAGATTTGACTGGCACACAAATAGTTATGGATTAATATCATACAAACTGGACCTCACGCAAATGGATTGGATTATTCATTTTTTTAAATCTGAGATGTGGAAATTGTTGCTATTTTAAACCAAAATGGTTTATTTAAGACTGTTTTAATCATAATCAGGATCAACAGTGTTATACAACAGCAGTCGGCCATCTTGGATTGAAAATTCCAAAATGCAAAGTCAGCGTTTTCGCTGACCTCGCATTTTCGTCAACTCCTCTGAAGGCGCTTCACCTGCAGGGCTGAAAATCACTGTACATCATCTAGACAAGTGGGGCATCAAAAGTTATCCAATTTATGATGATCCCTTTTACGGTTTCCGTGCGGCGAAGCCGCAAAATTCCATCGGAATTTTTGCAATTTTCAAAAGTCAAAATTTGCTCCAGTTTGCGCATGGAAAGTCCGATTTCGCTCAAATTCGAATCAGTTGTAAAACTTTCGGGCCTAAAGCTACTCATTATGATAGAAACTAAATTGGCGCGATAGCGCCCCCTACAGAACATGTAATAAATTTGTATGGAAGGCCGAAAATTTAGTTTTCCCAAATGTTACCAAATTTGACACACAATTCCATTGGGTCATCCCAATCAATAAAGTCAATTAGACCTATGTCGTCTTTTGCACCGTGTTGCCATGGTGATGCGCCAAACTGCCAATGTTATCCTAATGGGAATCCTCCCGATTTTTCCCATTCATGGGAAAAATATTAGTTTCACGGAATAATGTGAAATTTGGCACCATGACTCTTCATGTCATCCTGATCAAAAAAGTCAATCAGACCCATGTCGTATTTTTCACTGGGTTGCCATGGTGATGCGCGAAAGCGCCCATGTTATCCTAATGGGGAAATTTCCAAATTTTCGTACATTTCAAAGTCTTATAACGACTTATTACCGTCAACGACGAACATAAAATTTGGCACAGTGATTCTTCAGGTCGCCCCCGACAAAAAAGTCCAACGGGCCAAGTTTGTATTTTGCACGGTGTTGCCATGGCGATGCCTGGAAAACCCATGTTGTTGCATTTTGTGCATCAGCACAAATTGACTTGTTTGGTGACAAGTGCAGCCCAAAGTCGCAATAAAAAAGGGACAAGTGGCGCGTTAGCGCCACCCACAGGGAGTGCGGGGTCGGCCGAGTGCGAAGCACGGCCCGCGAGGGCCGTTCGATGCCGCTTGCGGCTTTAATTAGGCCCGAGCCCCTACAGGGCGTAGGGCCTATTGCTTCCGCAACGATGAGTGCAACTTCGTGGCAGCACCGCGACCTTGCACAGACTCCTGTGTCCTAGCAACCCATGCCGTAGGCATGGGACATGCATATTTGTTCTTGCTAGCATGTCAGCGTCAACATTGAGTCAATGGGCGAAGCCCATTGACTCAATGTTGACGCACGCAGCGCGAAGCGCTAATGTCCCCAAACACAATCCTGGCATCGAGCTCTATCCAAGCCCCCATGCCGCAGGCATGGGCCATACTTGTTACTGCTAAAATGAATGGAAGTCAATGGGAGGTCAATGGCGGACCCCGACGTCATGGCGAATGACGAGCGCGTTAGCGCTCGTCATTCGCCATTTACCCCACGGTGACGTGGGGAAAGTCGAGAGCTTTCAAAAAACGTATAATATGTCATTTTAATGTTATCGGATATATTGTTTTTGCTAAAAATATTATTATTTTTTTTTTTTTTTTTTTTTATTTCTTCTTCTTCTGCTTTTTGAGCAGGAATTTGACCCCCTGAACATTTTCAAAAACTCACTAAATTTGGCCCATAATTCAGGTCTGGCGAAAAATTTATTTTTTTATGTGGTGCATCATTGGACATAAAAAAATGGCACGACAGCGCCCCCTGCAAAAGTCAAATTTTTTATGTCAATGGGAGACGTCGACGTCAACTTTTTCATACAGCCACGAAATTCGGTACACGCATTCTTCAAACGATGCCAAACAAAAAATATTATTATGGCCACGCCCTCGGACGCACCGGAAGTCAGCCATCTTGGATTGAAAATTCCAAAATGCCGAGTCAGCGTTTTCGCTGACCTCGCATTTTCGTCAACTCCTCTGAAGGCGCTTCACCTGCAGGGCTGAAATTCACTGTACATCATCTAGACAAGTGGGGCATCAAAAGTTATCCAATTCATGATGATCCCTTTTACCGTTTCCGTGCGGCGAAGCCGCAAAATTCCATCGGAATTTTTGCAATTTTCAATAGTCAAAATTTGCTCCCGTTTGCGCATGCAAAGTCCGATTTGGCTCAAATTCAAATCAGTTGTAAAACTTTCGGGCCTAAAGCTACTCATTATGACAGAATTTAAATTGGCGCGATAGTGCCCCCTACAGAACATCTAATATATTTGTATGGAGGTCCGAAAATTTAGTTTTCCCAAATGTTACCAAATTTGACACAAAATTCCATTGGGTCATCCCAATCAATAAAGCCAATCAGACCTATGTCGTCTTTTGCACCGTGTTGCCATGGCGATGCGCCAAACTGCCAATGTTATCCTAATGGGAAATCTCCAAATTTTTCCCATTCATGGGAAAAATATTAGTTTCATGGAATAATGTGAAATTTGGCACCATGACTCTTCATGTCATCCTGATCAAAAAAGTCAATCAGACCCATGTCATATTTTTTACTGGGTTGCCATGGCGATGCGCGAAAGCGCCCATGTTATCGTAATGGGAAAATTTCCAAATTTTCCTACATTTTAAAGTCTTATAACGACATATTACCGTCAACGACGAACACAAAATTTGGCACAGTGATTCTTCAGGTCGTCCCCGACAAAAAAGTCCGAGGGGCCAAGTTTGTATTTTGCACGGTGTTGCCATGGCGATGCCTGGAAAACCCATGTTTTTGCATTTTGTGCATCAGCACTTCAAATGTGTTTTTTGACTTGTTTGGTGACAAGTGCACCCCAAAGCCGCAATAAAAAAGGGACAAGTGGCGCGTCAGCGCCACCCACAAGGAGTGCCGGGTCGGCCGAGTGCGAAGCACGGCCCGCGAGGGCCGTTCGATGCCGCTTGTGGCTTTAATTATTAGGCCCGAGCCCCTACAGGGCGTAGGGCCTATTGCTTCCGCAACGATGAGTGCGAAGCACTCATCGTTGCAGACTGTCTTCACGAAGTTGCGCGCGAAGCGCGCAACTTCGTGGCAGCACCGCGACCTTGCACAGACTCCTGTGTCCTAGCAACCCATGCCGTAGGCATGGGACATGCATATTTGTTTTTGCTAGCATGTCAGCGTCAACATTGAGTCAATGGGCTTCGCCCATTGACTCAATGTTGATGCTTACGCAGCGCGAAGCGCTCATGACCCCAAACACACTCCTGGCATCGAGCCCTATCCAAGCCCCCATGCCGCAGGCATGGGCCATACTTGTTACTGCTAAAATGAATGGAAGTCAATGGGAGGTCAATGGCGGACCCCGACGCCATGGCGAATGACGAGCGCGTTAGCGCTCGTCATTCGCCATTGACCCCACGGTGACGTGGGGAAAGTCGAGAGCTTTCAAAAAACGTATAATATGTCATTGTAATGTTATCGGATATATTGTTTTTGCTAAAAATATTATTCTTATTATTATTTTTTTTTTTTCTTGGTTCTTCTGCTTTTTGAGCAAGAATTTGACCCCCTGAACATATTCAAAAACTCACCAAATTTTGCCCATAATTCAGGTCTGGCGAAAAATTTATTTTTTTATGTGGTGCATCATTGGACATAAAAAAATGGCGCGACAGCGCCCCCTGCAAAAGTCAAATTTTTGACGTCAATGGGAGACGTCGACGTCAACTTTTTCATACAGCCACGAAATTCGGTACACGCATTCTTCAAGTGATGCCAAACAAAAAATATTATTATGGCCACGCCCTCTGACGCACCGGAAGTCGGCCATCTTGGATTGAAAATTCCAAAATGCTGAGTCAGCGTTTTCGCTGACCTCGCATTTTCGTCAACTCCTCTGAAGGCGCTTCACCTGCAGGGCTGAAATTCACTGTACATCATCTAGACAAGTGGGGCATCAAAAGTTATCCAATTCATGATGATCCGTTTTACCGTTTTCCGTGCGGCGAAGCCGCAAAATTCCATCGGAATTTTTGCAATTTTCAAATTTCAAAATTTGCTCCCGTTTGCGCAAGCAAAGTCCGATTTGGCTCAAATTCGAATCAGTTGTAAAACTTTCCGGCCTAAAGCTACTCATTGTGACAAAAAATAAATTGGCGCGATAGCGCCCCCTACAGAACATTTAATAAATTTGTATGGAAGGCCAAAAATTTAGTTTTCCCAAATGTTACCAAATTTGACACAAAATTCCATTGGGTCATCCCAATCAATAAAGTCAATCAGACCCTATGTCGTCTTTTTGCACCGTGTTGCCATGGCGATGCGCCAAACTGCCAATGTTATCCTAATGGGAAACCTCCCAATTTTTCCCATTCATGGGAAAAATATTAGTTTCATGAAATAATGTGAAATTTGGCACAATGACTCTTCATGTCATCCTGATTCAAAAAAGTCAATCAGACCCAATGTCATATTTTTCACTGGGTTGCCATGGTGATGCGCGAAAGCGCCCATGTTATCCTAATGGGAAAATTTCCACATTTTCGTACATTTCAAAGTCTTAATAACGACTTATTATCGTCAACGACGAACACAAAATTTGGCACAGGTGATTCTTCAGGTTGTCCCCGTCAAAAAAGTCCGAGGGGCCAAGTTTGTATTTTGCACGGTGTTGCCATGGCGATGCCTGGAAAACCCATGTTTTTGCATTTTGTGCATCAGCACTTCACATGTGTTTTGACTTGTTTGTGACAAGTGCAGCCCAAAGCCGCAATAAAGAAGGGACAAGTGGTGCGTTAGCGCCACCCACAGGGAGTGCCGGGTCGGCCGAGTGCGAAGCACGGCCCGCGAGGGCCGTTCGATGCCGCTTGCGGCTTTAATTATTATTATTTTTATTTCTTCTTCTGCTCTTTGAGCAGTAATTTGACCCCCTGAACATTTTCAAAAACTCACCAAATTTTGCCCAAAATTCAGGTCTGCCGAAAAATTTATTTTTTTATGTGGTGCATCATTGGGCATAAAAAAATGGCGCGACAGCGCCCCCTGCAAAAGTCAAAATACATTGCGTCAATGGGAGACGTCGCAACGTCAAATTTGGCGTAGAGCCACGAAATTTGGTACACGCATTCTTCAAATGATGCCAAACAAAAAAGATTATTATGGCCACGCCCCCTGACGCACCTGGAAGTCGGCCATCTTGGATTGAAAATTCCAAAATGCCGAGTCAGCGTTTTCGCTGACGTCACATTTTCGTCAACTCCTCTGAAGGCGCTTCACCTGCAGGGCTGAAATTCACTGTACGTCATCTAGACAAGTGAGGTATCTAAAGTTATCCAATTTATGATGATCCCTTTTACGGTTTCCGTGCGGCGAAGCCGCAAAATTCCATCGGAATTTTTGCAATTTTCAAATTCAAAATTTGCTCCCGTTTGCGCATGCAAAGTCCGATTTTGGCTCAAATTCGAATCAGTTGTAAAACTTTCATGCCTAATTCTCCTGATTGTGAAACAAATAAATTTGGCGCGACAGCGCCCCCTATAGAATAACAAATAAATTTGTATGGAAGGCTGAAAATTTAGTTTTCCCAAATGTTACCAAATTTGACACAAAATTCCATTGGGTCATCCCAATCAATAAAGTCAATCAGACCTATGTCGTCTTTTGCACCATGTTGCCATGGCGATGCGCCAAACTGCCAATGTTATCCTAATGGGAAACCTCCCAATTTTTCCCATTCATGGGAAAAATATTAGTTTCATGGAATAATGTGAAATTTGGCACCATGACTCTTCATGTCATCCTGATCAAAAAAGTCAATCAGACCCAAGTCATATTTTTCACTGGGTTGCCATGGCGATGCGCGAAAGCGCCCATGTTATCCTAATGGGAAAATTTCAACATTTTCGTACATTTTAAAGTCTTATTACGACTTATTCGCTTCATTGAGGAATGTGAAATTTGGCACAGTGATTCTTCAGGTCAACCCCATCAAAAAAGTCCAACGGGCCAAGTTTGTATTTTGCACGGTGTCGCCATGGCGATGCCTGGAAAACCCATGTTTTCTCATTTTGTGCATCAGCACTTCAAATGTGTTTTGACTTGTTTGGTGACAAGTGCAGCCCAAAGCCGCAATAAAAAAGGGACAAGTGGCGCGTTAGCGCCACCCACAGGGAGTGCGGGGCCGGCCTAGTGCGAAGCACGGCCCGCGAGGGCCGTTCGATGCCGCTTGCGGCTTTAATTATTATTTTTTTTTTTTTTTTAGGCCCGAGCCCCTACAGGGCGTAGGGCCTATTGCTTCCGCAACGATGAGTGCGAAGCACTCATCGTTGCAAACTGTCTTCACGAAGTTGCGCGCGAAGCGCGCAACTTCGTGGCAGCACCGCGACCTTGCACAGACTCCTGTGTCCTAGCAACCCATGCCGTAGGCATGGGACATGCATATTTGTTCTTGCTAGCATGTCAGCGTCAACATTGAGTCAATGGGCGAAGCCCATTGACTCAATGTTGACGCTGACGCAGCGCGAAGCGCTCATGTCCCCAAACACACTCCTGGCATCGAGCTCTATCCAAGGCCCCATGCCGCAGGCATGGGCCATACTTGTTACTGCTAAAATGAATGGAAGTCAATGGGAGGTCAATGGCGGACCCCGACGTCATGGCGAATGACGAGCGCGTTAGCGCTCGTCATTCGCCATTGACCCCACGGTGACGTGGGGAAGGTCCAGAGCTTTCAAAAAATGTATAATATGTGTTTCTAATGTTATCGGATATATTGTTTTTGCTAAAAATATTATTATTTTTATTTTTATTTTTATTTTTTTTTTTATTTCTTCCTGTTCTGCTCTTTGAGCAGTAATTTGACCCCCTGAACATATTCAAAAACTCACCAAATTTTGCCCATAATTCAGGTCTGGTGAAAAATTTATTTTTTTATGTGGTGCATCATTGGACATAAAAAAATGGCGCGACAGCGCCCCCTGCAAAAGTCAAATTTTTGACGTCAATGGGAGACGTCGACGTCAACTTTTTCATACAGCCACCAAATTCGGTGCATGCATTCTTCAAGTGATGCCAAACAAAAAAGATTATTATGGCCACGCCCTCTGACACACCGGAAGTCGGCCATCTTGGATTGAAAATTCCAAAATGCCGAGTCAGCGTTTTCGCTGACCTCGCATTTTCGTCAACTCCTCTGAAGGCGCTTCACCTGCAGGGCTGAAAATCACTGTACATCATCTAGACAAGTGGGGCATCTAAAGTTATCCAATTTATGATGATCCCTTTTACGGTTTCCGTGCGGCGAAGCCGCAAAATTCCATCAGAATTTTTGAAATTTTCAAAAGTCTAAATTTGCTCCCGTTTGCGCATGCAAAGCCCGATTTTGCTCAAATTCGAATCAGTTGTAAAACATTTCGGCCTAAATCTAATGTTTGTGAAAGAAATAAATTTGGCGCGACAGCGCCCCCTACAGAATAACAAATAAATTTGTATGGAAGGCTGAAAATTTAGTTTTTCTAAATGTTACCAAATTTGACACAAAATTCCATTGGGTCATCCCAATCAATAAAGTCAATCAGACCCATGTGTTTTTTTGCACCGTGTTGCCATGGCAATGCGCCAAAGTGCCAATGTTATCCTAATGGGAAACCTTCCAATTTTTCCCATTCATGGGAAAAATATTAGTTTCATGGAATAATGTGAAATTTGGCACCATGACTCTTCATGTCATCCTGATCAAAAAAGTCAATCAGACCCAAGTCATATTTTTCACTGGGTTGCCATGGCGATGCGCGAAAGCGCCCATGTTATCCTAATGGGGAAATTTCCAAATTTTCGTACATTTCAAAGTCTTATAACGACATATTACCGTCAACGACGGACATAAAATTTGGCACAGTGATTCTTCAGGTTGTCCCCGTCAAAAAAGTCCTGGGGGCCAAGTTTGTATTTTGCACGGTGTTGCCATGGCGATGCCTACAAAACCCATGTTTTTGCATTTTGTGCATCAGCACTTCCCATGTGTTTTGACTTGTTTGGTGACAAGTGCAGCCCAAAGCCGCAATAAAAAAGGGACAAGTGGCGCGTCAGCGCCACCCACAGGGAGTGCCGGGTCGGCCGAGTGCGAAGCACAGCCCGCGAGGGCCGTTCGATGCCGCTTGCGGCTTTAATTTTTATTTCTTCTTCCTTCTGCACTTTGAGCAGGAATTTCACCCCCTGAACATATTCAAAAACTCACCAAATTTTGCCCAAAATTCAGGTCTGCCGAAAAATTTATTTTTTTATATGGTGCATCATTGGGCATAAAAAAATGGCGCGACAGCGCCCCCTGCAAAAGTCAAAATACATTGCGTCAATGGGAGACGTCCCGACGTCAACTTTGGCGTAGAGCCACGAAATTCGGTACACGCATTCTTCAAGTGATGCCAAAAAAAAAAGATTATTATAGCCACGCCCTCGGATGCACCGGAAGTCGGCCATCTTGGATTGAAAATTACAAAATGCCGAGTCAGCGTTTTCGCTGACCTCGCATTTTCGTCAACTCCTCTGAAGGCGCTTCACCTGCAAGGCTGAAATTCACTGTACATCATCTAGACAAGTGGGGCATCAAAAGTTATCCAATTCATGATGATCCCTATTACGGTTTCCGTGCGGCGAAGCCGCAAAATTCCATCGGAATTTTTGCAATTTTCAAAAGTCAAAATTTGCTCCCGTTTGCGCATGCAAAGTCCGATTTGGCTCAAATTCAAATCAGTTGTAAAACTTATGGGCCTAAAGCTACTCATTATGACAGAAACTAAATTGGCGCGATAGCGCCCCCTACAGAACACCTAATATATTTGTATGGAAGGCCAAAAATTTAGTTTTCCCAAATGTTACCAAATTTGACACAAAATTCCATTGGGTCATCCCAATCAATAAAGCCAATCAGACCTATGTCGTCTTTTGCACCGTGTTTCCATGGCGATGCGCCAAACTGCCAATGTTATCCTAATGGGAAACCTCACAATTTTTCCCATTCATGGGAAAAATATTAGTTTCATGGAATAATGTGAAATTTGGCACCATGACTCTTCATGTCATCCTGATGAAAAAAGTCAATGGGACCCATGCAATTTGTTTCACTGGGTTGCCATGGCGATGCGCGAAAGCGCCCATGTTATCCTAATGGGAAAATTCCCAAATTTTCATGCATTTCAACGTGTTATAACGACTTATTACCGTCAACGATGGACATAAAATTTGGCACAGTGATTCTTCAGGTCATCCCCGTTGAAAAAGTCCGGGGGGCCAAGTTTGTATTTTGCACGGTGTTGCCATGGCGATGCCTGGAAAAAACAAATTTTGCCATTTTGTGCATCAGCACTTCCAATGTGTTTTGACTTGTTTGGTGACAAGTGCAGCCCAAAGCCGCAATAAAAAAGGGACAAGTGGCGCGTTAGCGCCACCCACAGCAAGTGCCGGGTCGGCCGAGTGCGAAGCACGGCCCGCGAGGGCCGTTCGATGCCGCTTGCGGCTTTAATTTCTTCTTCTGCTCTTTGAGCAGTAATTTGACCCCCTGAACATTTTCAAAAACTCACCAAATTTTGCCCAAAATTCAGGTCTGGCGAAAAATTTATTTTTTTATGTGGTGCATCATTGGGCATAAAAAAATGGCGCGACAGCGCCCCCTGCAAAAGTCAAAATACATTGCGTCAATGGGAGACGTCCCGACGTCAACTTTGGCGTAGAGCCACGAAATTTGGTACACGCATTCTTCAAGTGATGCCAAAAAAAAAAGATTATTATGGCCACGCCCTCTGACGCACCGGAAGTCGGCCATCTTGGATTAGAAATTCCAAAATGCAAAGTCAGCGTTTTCACTGACGTCGCATTTTCGTCAACTCCTCTGAAGGCGCTTCACCGGCTGGGCTGAAATTCACTGTACATCATCTAGACAAGTGGGGCATCAAAAGTTATCCAATTTATGATGATCCCTATTACGGTTTCCGTGCGGCGAAGCCGCAAAATTCCATTGGAATTTTTGCAATTTTCAAAAGTCAAAATTTGCTCCTGTTTGCGCATGCAAAGTCCGATTTTGCTCAAATTCGAATCAGTTGTTAAACTTTCCGGCATAAAGCTACGCATTATGACAGAAACTAAATTGGCGCGATAGCGCCCCCTACAGAACATCTAATATATTTGTATAGAGGACCGAAAATTTAGTTTTCCCAAATGTTACCAAATTTGACACAAAATTCCATTGGGTCATCCCAATCAATAAAGTCAATCAGACCTATGTCGTTTTATGCACTGTGTTGCCATGGCGATGTGCCAAACTGCCAATGTTATCCTAATGGGAAACCTCCCAATTTTTCCCATTCATGGGAAAAATATTACTTTCATGGAATAATGTGAAATTTGGCACCATGACTCTTCATGTCATCCTGATCAAAAAAGTCAATCAGACCCATGCAATTTGTGTCACTGTGTTGCCATGGCGATGCGCGAACGCGCCCATGTTATCCTAATGGGAAAATTTCCAAATATTCGTACATTTCAAAGTCTTATAACGACTTATTCGCTTCATTGAGGAATGTGAAATTTGGCACAGTGATTCTTCAGGTCGTCCCCGTCAAAAAAGTCCAGGGATCCATGTTTGTATTTTGCACGGTGTTGCCATGGCGATGCCTGGAAAACCCATGTTTTTGCATTTTGTGCGTCAGCACTTCCAGTGTGTTTTGACTTGTTTGGTGACAAGTGCAGCCCAAAGCCGCAATAAAAAAGGGACACGTGGCGCGTCAGCGACACCCACAGGGAGTGCCGGGTCGGCCGAGTGCGAAGCACAGCCCGCGAGGGCCGTTCGATGCCGCTTATTTATTAAAAAAATAATATTTAATTTTTATTAGGCCCGAGCCCCTACAGGGCGTAGGGCCTATTGCTTCCTATTGCTTCCAGTCTGCAACGATGAGTGCTTCACTCATCGTTGCAGACTGTCTTCATCGCGCGCAACTTCGTGGCAGCACCGCACCTTGCACAGACTCCTGTGTCCTAGCAACCCATGCCGTAGGCATGGGTGGCGCTGCTAGCATATTTGTTGTTGCTAGCAGCGCCACCCACAGGGAGTGCCGGATCGGCCGAGGGCCATATTTAATTTAATTTTATTTTTTTTTTACTTCTTCTGCTCTTTGAGCAGTAATTTGACCCCCTGAACATATTCAAAAACTCACCAAATTTTGCCCAAAATTCAGGTCTGCCAAAAATTTATTTTTTTATGTGTTACAAAATCGGGCATAAAAAAAATGGCGCGACAGCGCCCCCTGAAAAAGTCAAAATACATTGCGTCAATGGGAGACGTCCCGACGTCAACTTTGCTGTAGAGCTACAAAATTTGGTACACGCATTCTTCAAGTGATGCCAAACAAAAAAAATATATTATGGCCACGCCCCTTGACAAACCGGAAGTCGGCCATCTTGGATTGAAATTCCAAAATGCAAAGTCAGCGTTTTCGCTGAGGTCGCATTTTCGTCAACTCCTCTGAAGGCGCTTCACCTGCAGGGCTGAAAATCACTGTACATCATCTAGACAAGTGGGGCATCAAAAGTTATACAATTTATGATGATGCCTATCACGATTTCCGTGTGGCAAAGCCGCAAAATTCCATCAGAATTTTTGAAATTTTGAAATTTCAAAATTTGCTCCCGTTTGCTCATACAAAGTCCGATTTGGCTCAAATTCGAATCAGTTGTAAAACTTTCGGGCCTAATTCTACTGTTTGTGAAAGAAATATTTGGCGCCACAGCGCCCCCTACCAAATAACAAATACATTTGTATGGAAGATTGAAAATTTAGTTAGTTAGATGTTATCAAATTTGACACAAAATTCCATTGGGTCATCCCAATCAATAAAGTCAATCACACCCATGTGTTTTTTTGCTCCGTGTTGCCATGGCGATGCCAATGTTATCCTAATGCGAAACCTCCCAATTTTTCCCATTCATGGGAACAATATTAGTTTCATGGAATAATGTGAAATTTGGCACCATGACTCTTCATGTCATCTTGATCAAATAAGTCAAGCAGACCCATGTCATATTTTTCACTGGGTTGCCATGGCGATGCAAAAAAGAGCCTAATTTATCCTAATGGAAAAATTTCCAAATTTTCGTACATTTAAAAGTCTCATAAGAACTTATTCGCTTCATTAAGGAATGTGAAATTTGGCGCAGTAACTCTTTAGGTCATTCCCGTCAATAAAGTCTGGGGGGCCAAATTTGTATTTTGCACGGTGTTGCCATGGCGACGCCTGGACAAACCCATGTTTTTGCATGTTTATGCATCAGTCCTTCCACTGTGTGTAGACTTTGTTTAGTGACAAGTACAGCCCAAAGTTGCAATAACACGGACAAAACTGGAGCGTTTGTGCCTCCTGTAGGGAGTCCCAGGTCGGCCGAGTGTGAAGCACGGCCCAGGCCATTCTTCTTTCATCTGCTCTTTGAGCAGGAATTTGACCCCTTCAACATATTCAAAAACTCATCAAATTTTGCCCAAAATTCAGGTCTGGCGAAAGATTTTTTTTTTTAAATAAATTGCATAATAGGGCATAAAAAAATGGCGCGACAGCGCCTCCTGCAAAAGTTAAAATACATTGCGTCAATATATTAATATGGCCACGCCCCTTGACAAACCGGAAGTCGGCCATCTTGGATTGAAAATTCCAAAATGCAATTTCAGCATTTTCGCTCACTTCGCATTTTAATCAACTCCTCTGAGGGTGTGCCACTGGCAGGGCTGAAAATCACTGTACATCATCTAAACAAGTGGGGCATCAAAAGTTATCCAATTTATGTTAATACCTATCACGGCTTGCTTGAAATTCCATCGGAATTTTTGCAATTTCCCAATTTCAAAATTTCCCAATTTCAAAATTTGCTCCCGTTTAACCATACAAAGTCCGATTGGGCTCCAATTCAAATCACTTGTAAGATTTTCTTGTCTAAGCCTCCTCATTGTGAAGGAAAATATATTGGTGCGATAGCGCCCTCTATACAATAACAAATAATTTTGTATGAAGGTCTGAAAATTTAGTTTTCCCAAATGTTACGTAATTTCACACAAAATTCCATTTGCTCATCCCAATCAATAAAGTCAATCAGACTCATGTCGTTTTTTGAATTGGGTTGCCATGGCGATGTGGTAAAGTGTCCTTGTTATTCCAATGGGAGTGATCCCAAAATTTCCCATTCATGAGAAAAAATCTTAGTATCATGGAATAATGTGAAATTCGGTACAATGACTCTTCATGTCATCCCAATCTAAAAAGTCAATGGGACCCATGCCATATCTTTTACTGGGTCCCCCGTGGCGATGTGCAACAGAGCCCATGTTATCCTAATGGGAATATTTCAACATTTTCTTACATTTCCAGGTCTTATTATAACTTATTAGCTTTATTGAAAAACGTGAAATTTGGCACAGTGACTCTTCAGGTCGTCACCATCAAAAACGTCCAAAGGGCCAACTTTGTATTTTGCATCACGTTGCCATGGCAATGCCTGGAAATTTCCATGTTATTGCATTTTGTGCATCAGTGCTTCCAATGTGTGTACAGTCCAAAGCCACAACAAAACAAGAGGCAAGCGGCACGTTAGTGCAAAGCACAGCCTGTGAGGTGCTAATCACCTATTGTCGAAATGAGCTTCTTTACCAAATCCATTCTGCTGGAAATAAACTGTTTACATAGAAATCCAGTTTGCATCTTCTTTGCCTGCCTAGTTCAATCTGTCACTCAAAATGATCCAGTCCAGGTTTTGTGCTATGCTGTAGTCAGGTCCACTCCTCTCAGTGCTCCGCTCAGACACCGGTGGCAGCACTGATGATAACATTATTAGGACAGATGCAGAAATGGTCCCAGCTCAGGAGAAAGTTACATTAGTTTGTAGATGATGACAAAATGTATATTAATGCTTAGTCATGGTAAATGGTAACATTTTATATAATGTTTTTTTCACCTTCAAGTCACTCAAAGCACTTTAGAAGTGGTACTTTTTATTACAAGCCAACTCTACTTTAAAGGTCCTATATTATGGAAAACCTGACTCTTGTGAGCTTTAAGCCATACTATAATATTGTTACCACATCAAAAACATACCTGGAATCCAACAGAGATGAGAAAATAGCACAATATGAGCCCTTTAAATAACTTTGTTCGCATCATTTGCTTGATGAAGTCATTGAGGTGTGCATGTGTTCTGTAAAGTAGTGACAGGATGAAACAGGTTTGCTCCTGTGACTGTTGTGTTCATTTTGGCTGCTACTGTTATTATTTAGAAGCATAAATAACTATAACTTCAGAATTACTTCAGAATTGTTAAGTGCAAATCATTACGGCCTTAATATGAAATTAAAGAAAGTATAACATAATTCAATTAAAATGCTCAAATTTCTGCATGTTAATAAAGTGTTTTACAGCCATTGCATTGTTTTAAAAATATTAAATACATGGTAATTTAAATATTACACTTATTACACAATTATAAATCTATAATATACAGATCTATATTTTTGTACTCTAACGTGCACCAGTATGTGATCACACACGTGGATGGTCAAACTCATCTGCTAAACAAGTAGACTTAGTTTACTGGTTTGGAGGAGGAAGAGGAGGGGGAGGAGAAAGAAGGGGGGGATGGAGAGGAGATAGAAGGGGAGGAGGAGAAGGAGGAGGAGGGAAAGTAGAGAAGGGGAGGAAGAGGAGGAGGCGAGAGAGGGGGCGGAGGAGGAGGAAGAGGAGGAAGGGGAGGATTTGGAGGAAGTGAAAAATGAGGAGGAGGGAATTATAGGCCTAGTATCAGAAGCTTCGTCTTGTTCAGGGAAAAGAGTGAGTTTTCAAACACTGTAAAATCTGTCAACTGGACAAAAAGTTCCAGTGACAGATTTTACGTTTGGCTTTTACTAAAGTAAGTGGTGTTGTTGCTGTGGTATTAGATATATTGAATTATGACATAAAAATTTTAATCTTAACACATTATACAAATGGATCATATATGTGTATATATATATATATATATATATATATATATATATATATATATATATATATATATACACACACACATATAGTGATAATAAAATCCTGATCCCGATCTAATTTCATATAGTGATTCTCTATTTAATGTAACTGTCAGATCATACATTTTTTTCCATCCATTCCTATTGGTTAAGCTCTGTATGGCTCTGAGTTAGTGAAAGCAGGATTTAACCCATTACAGTGTAGTGTGACCTTTCAGAAGAACCAGATTTTTTGATGTACCTCTTTAAGAAAATAGAAAGACATGTAAATGATTAGTGACAAAACCTACAACATGATATAAATGCTTCGCCATATTGCCCACCTTCATTTCTAATCATGTTGGATGTAATTTTACCATTTTTTTTTTCTCACAATTAACATTTTGGATAACTTGACTCTCTGACCGGACAAAGCGTTATTCTTATTGTGCAGATGCACAGTATTCATGTCACTTTATCAGCAGAAGGTTGGAGCTGTGCAATGTTATGGTTGTGCAGACCAGATGACTGTTAAAATGTGAATCTGAACCAGAGTAAACTTGGTGACCACCTCATTTTGCTCCATTGATGCTTTATCCCTGAAGCACTAACTTTTTTTTTTTGACTGACTAAACCAAGTATTTATTTGACCTAATGAGGCAGAATACAAGCATGTTATTCCATTCCCTGTTATCTCAGGTAAATTATTTTACTGATTAAAAAAAGAATATCCAACTATGTCACCATTAGCAGATTGTTCTATTAAGCCCCAATGACGCACAGCCAAACAATGTTTAGTTTCAGTGTTTAAAACTATCACACGTGCGGCTACATTATGGGAGGTGATGGACAGTATAAAGTGTGTGGTGTGCTGAGTTTCATTTAAAAGGTTTTATCTTAACAGTTCTAAATAAAATTGACCAAGACCATTTGAAATGTTCATCCATAAAACTGTATTGGTTTGTATTCAATTAAGAGATAAGACAAAATATCTTACTACAGTTGACACTGAAAAATATTTCTCTTACAGTTCAGCCTTTATACATAACAGCATGTTATTACAAATCAAAACATTATCTATCAAAAAATAACTATATAGAATAAATATTAGGTATAAACAAACAAATGAGCAAAATATAGCATGTCAATGTAACCCAAAAAGTTACCAACACCCATCATTAAATGCATATATATAACTATAATTATTCACATAAACTTGCTTATCAGTACATACATAAACATCACTGAGCATTACAAAAAGAAAAAAAACAAACTTCAGCCTTTATAGATAATATAGCATGTTGTTATTGCAAATCAAAATACTGCCAGTATCTATCACAAAATAAGTACAATGCAAATATCCAAAAACAATGATCAATAAATGAGCAGAATTTAGCAATGTAACTGCACATATAAAATCAGATATGTTCAATTCATTTTTGTAAAGTCCAAAATCACAGCAGCAGTCGCCTCTTAGGGGTGAACATGAGAATTGATTTAACTAACAGAAAGTTAGAAAATCAACAATGAAACAGACAAGTAAATGGAGAACTGTCCCAGAGTGCTTAGAAACTTCGAGGAGAACCACAGTGAAGGAGAGATCCACTCCCATGGACTCACAGCTGCAAATGTGTCCAGGACTAATGTGCATCCATATGCAGATAAAGGTAAAGTCTACAGAGCCAGAGTCCACTCAACTAAGAGCCAGAGGGAGGCTCACCCATGGCAGGACAGGAGTCACCCCAGGCACCGGGTCATCCAGCCAGGCGAGGGAAGGGAGGGTCCAGGTCCTCTGAACAGGATCAGGCCACGGGAGGGCATCGAGGGTCCAGTCATCACTGGCATCTGGTGGCCAGGCATCTGAAAGATTTGCACTCCCCAGAGAGGAGTGAGACAACATGTGAATAGCAATGAAAACTCCAGGTGAACTGAATAGTGAATTCACATAAACATGATTATCGTCTTAGCGTTCCTAAAACACACATTTTTATTTTCCTCATTAATTTGGGGAACCACTCTTAGTCTGACCCATCATCAAGAACCTGTTTGTCCTGGGAGACCCTACCAGGAACATAAAGCCCCTCACAACACAGCTCCTAGGATCATCTGGGCACGCAAACCTCTCCACCGCGATAAGGTGGTGGTTCAAGGAGAGGAGGAAAGGAAAGGAAACACAGGATAGAGGGAGAGAGAGAGAGAGAGGGAAACAAAGGACAGAAAACATCAGAAAGAGAAGAGTTAACAAGAGAGATAGTTAGAGAGAGGGAGACAGTTTGAGAGTTAGAGTGAGGGAGTTCAGAATGAGAGAGAGAGTGAGATAGAGAGAGGAAGAGGGGGGTTGAGAGGGGTAGAAAGAGCGGGAGGGGAAAGAGAGAGTGAGTTAGAGAGAAACTTCAGGAGAGAGCTAGGAAGAGTAAGAGTGAGATGGTGATGAGAAACATTGAGTTACAGAGACAGATGAGAGGTAGAGACATGGCTACATAGAGATGGCAGGGTGGCGAAGGGAGAGAATGGGAAATGGAGAGAGTTGGACAGAAAGAGATATAGTAAGTGGAAGAGATAGACAGGGGGAGAGAAATGTACAGGTGGACCAGTCAGTGAAACTTTGACAAAGGAGAAAGCATACAGTATGTGTGCACTCATCACTGTATGGCCACATTAAATACAAACATATATAAGAGTTAAATATACAATAAAAACACATCACCTGATTACAACACTTAAAATTCATGATTAACAATGCGCATGATAAACACTAACAACACAACATCTAAAGCCCATAACAAACTCCATGATTCATATTTAAAACAACTTCACGTCATATAAATGTAAATACATGATTAAAGACGAAGCGACGCGCAACAATGTGATGAGATGTCAATTAACAACAACTGTCCATTTTAAATAAATAAACCAATTCAGAATAACTATGCGACCTACGTAGATCTACCCTTAAAAGAAAATACTATCCCTTCATGGTCGCTGAAGTACGTTGGCACCACTACAGAATCTATGTCATACTCTGTAGATTTAACATATAAATGATCAATTAATGTCCCCCTCTCTGTTGTGGGAGATGTGACATATTGAACATAACCTTTTTCTATCATAAAATTGCAGAGATTTGAAGATTTCAATACGTCATCATTAAAATCTCCCGTCACTGCCACAGTGGCACAATGTGATTCAAGCCAATTCAATAATCTGTCCAAATTATACTTAAATAGAGACATGGGATATGACGGTGGACGGTAAATAGCAGAAACTATAATTTTATACTCTGCAAAATAATTCACTAGACATTCTAAACTAAAATCTCGTACTGTGATTTCATAGTTAAGGTTTTCTTCACAGTAAATACCAACGCCACCGTGCGCTTTGCCCAGTAAACTAGTCAGTGCTGGATGGTTACTCTGCTGATATGATAAACTACGGGGACGACTGTGGAAGTTAAAACCTTCAATGTGACTAGTTTGAAAAGATGAATTTACAGTTAACCATGTCTCTACCACAGCAATACAGTTAGGCTGCCAGTGCTGTGTGCATAAAGCCAAATCGGACACATGCCGCTCTAAACCATGAACATTCATATAAAAGAATGTCAGGACATGTGCCTCTTGTAGGTGCCAGGGCATTCTCTCGACTATGAAGGGAGGCATGTTCTGAAGCGCCGATCTAATGCCATCATTACAATAAATGGCATCTTCATCAAAGTCCTGAATGACAAGACCCTCTAAACTCCTAACGCGACTTAGGGCCACATACGCCTGACCCGCTGTGAATACTTGTTTAAGGGACACCACTGCTTGATCTACGGTAACTCCCTGTACTTTATGTACTGTACACGCCCACGCGAGTTTAAGAGGAAACTGACGCCGCTTTTCTCCCCGTTTATTCGCCTGCTCCTCCTCTGGTTCTATGCGAGTAGAACCAGTCAGGTGAGCAGGGGTACGTGTTTGCCTCCTCCTCTGTGCGCCTACTCGATCGTCATCAAATTTAACATAGATTGCAAGAGGAGGCTGTTTTTTCTGTGGATTTTCAACTATATTTGTTACAATGCCACATACCCCATTTACTAAACCGTCAGCTAAATCTACATTTTTACAGAGCATTACACGCGCATTTACACCCAAGATTAAAGACTCCTCCAAACTGGCCTGTTTGGATTTATGGAGATGGCCTTGTATCTCGATTAACTTCCCGGTCTTTTTGTCATAGCCAAAATCACGCGCACTGATTGTTACCTTTTCTGGACAAACTCTATTCAAAATCTTTAAATTATAATTTGATACAAAGCTGTTTTTGGTGAAAATGTGTAACACGTCGGGATCTTCGCCTGTTTCACAACGTTTTAATATATCTATGTCTCCATCAAGCAGTGGTGTCAACCTAGAGCGGACTCTAAGTCGATTTAATAGCTCTGCAAAAGTGTTATCTTTTTGTCTGACTACAATTGTTAACTCTGCAATTTTGAATAAATCTGTAAATAAATTAACGCCTATGTTTTCTTTGTACAGAGCTTGACCCATGACCGGTGATAATTGATAGAAATCCCCAACAGCGATAACAGACACATTCCCAAATGGAGAAAAGTCACCTGACTGTTTAATTTGGCGCAATCGCCCGTGAATATAAGTAAATAACTTTTTATCAACCATGGATATCTCATCGATAATTACAATTTGTAAATCCATGTATTTAACGCGCAGTGTATTAATCTTTTCCTCCCCCAGTGGTGTGTAGGGGAGGGAAACATTAGTACCGATACTAAATGTTGTGTGGATAGTAGCCGCCTGTAAATTATATGCTGCTATCCCTGTCGGAGCCGTTAATAAAACACTAACATTATCCGGACTATGGCAAATAGGAGCGAATAGACGCGACGCCTCGTATTGAATTGCTCTGATCAGGTGACTTTTCCCTGTGCCTGCTCCACCTGTGATGAACACATGCAATGGCTCTGGGTTGTTACCAGCTACTTTGTCTAAACACCATTGCCGTATTTTGTAAAAAATGGACAGCTGTTGTTCATTCAGAGTTTTCACAAGTAAAAGACCCTCTTGACGACTCATCACATTTCTTTTCTCTATGTGACAAACTTGTTCGTTTCTTACAGCCAAGTCTGGAATAGCCTCTTGCTCCTGCTCAGAACCAACAGCCTGCAACATCTCTCTAAACTCCTCCCTCGACTCCAACCTCTCCACTTCCTGTTCTGGGCAGAGCAAGCCCCATGCATCCTCATAAATCTCTCCAGAATCCATCTGCTCATGAACCTCATCCAAGTCCTCAGCTGCAAGTTCGAATCGACGCCTATTTGAATCAACTATCAACTTTACCAATTGCACAGACCCGTCACTCAAACGCACATCCCCAGTTTTATAGAAATGTTCAAATGTTTCAAATGGAGGCGGCTTAAGATCAACATCGACGCGATACGGCATGAATAGCTGAAGAATACTTTGATGGAATAACTCTGTGTTTTTAGTCTCAGAAAAACGCGCATATCTAACAACTGCGGGCTTGGTCCGTGTTCTTTTGGTAATCGCACCCAATCCGTTCTGTAAAAGAATTGGATTTTTACATTTGTCCGACGGCCCGAGCAAGCGATATTCAGATACGAATGTCGCGATGCACATGTCATTAAATGTGCTGTTGTTTGGTCTACTTAAATAACGATCAATGGTGTTTGTCATCCAAATATCTTCCCCCATTTCATCATCTATTTCGCCAATTGGTTTGCTCATACGCACTATGTTATCACCAGTCGGGACAAATGTAACTTTTCTTGAAAATTCTTTTAAGTGCATGCTTGTCACGCGATAGACAGCTTCCTGTGCAGAGACATCACGATTATGAAGATAAACGCTGCCTAATTTTTTAAATGCCTCTTTTGCACTAACATTACCTTTGGAAGCTTCTTTCTGTGCATTACTTAACAATAAACCCATGTCTCTCTCTGCTTTAGAAATGTATGAAATAATGTAAACGACACAAGCCCATGCATCTACAACGTACTGGATATCCATATTGGCGTTCCAGCAGCTTAACAACTTCTCGTAGTTATTAATCCACGCTTCGCCCACGTCCCTCTTTAAAACTATGTGTGTGTGCCCATCTAAAACGCTGTACACCTGTTCAAATGTGAACCGTGATAAACCCAACGACGCAAACAACTCATCTGCACTAAGACACAGGTTAGTTTCATCAAGAATAGCATTCTTCAACACGCTCATAATAAACTCCGCTTCCTCTTTTGTAACAAGAGGCTCTTGATCAGGGTCCTTTTGTTTAATGAACGTGCGTGCAGATACCGGACGTGGAAAATTAAAACGACAGACTTTGTTGTTTTTTTTGCATGTTTTTGAGTGACGCTTAGAATGCTGCTGCACCGAAGTAACTTTTTCGAGTAAATCCGGATCAGAGGGTAGTTCACACGTAACATATTTATCAACAAACTGAACTACCTCCTCATCCGTATTTACTCCAAGCTTTGGAGCATTTTCAATCCAAAACAAACAATGGACGTGGGGAGACCCGCGCTGTTGGAATTCCACGCGATAAAAATAATCTATAACTTTACCAATTGGGTGAGCTGGGGACAGAATGACTTTACGTAAAAAACGCCGCCAACGGGAATCAAACATGCGCGCCGCGGTTACAGGGTGACGACGCAAAAGGTCACACCTCTCTGCCCAATCTAAATCTTCAACACTCCGGGTACTACCTTCCTGCTTTAAGAGCGTTTTAAGGAGGCTTGGCCAGCGGAGATCTGCGGAACTAAATGAACAAAACCATGTTGGGATACCAAGTTGACGAATACACGCAAATAAATCTTTTTGTGCGGACTGCCAGAAGGGCGGGGTACCTCTAATTGGCTGCATAAAACGATAACCGTTATCATATTGTAACAAGTTTTCTAAAGTTCCTTCGTCTGCAGCAGCATTAGTCTGACCAGACTGTCCCTTTCGCAAAGCAATCGACACTTTAGATACGACCTGCTGAACTTCCAACATGTATAATGCCAAGAAAAGAAACTTGAAATTTTGAGCAAATCTACCATCCACATGCAAGAGTCTATTAATGAAATATCTGCACATGGTCAAAGGAACGGGCCGAGGACTGTGAAACGTATTACGACCAAATGGAAACTCCTTTGGAAAACATTTAGCCTCGTTTTCTTTGTCAGACAACAAACTTACCGGACTATTCCCCTCAGCTGGAGCCAAATTTAAAATACCCTCAAAATAGTGGTCAAGAGCTTCCTGTGCAATATCGACCGGCATGAAAAATGTATCCTGATACATACAATGACGCTGTCTATCATGGAGAAACTCATCATCTAAATCTTCCACCTGCTCCCGTTCTGCCCGGTTTTCTGCATCATCCTTAACATTCTCGCCCGTGTCCTTAACAGTTTCTTCTACATTAGCATTCAAACCCGTATCCATAACTCCTTGGACATTAGAGTCCACACCCGTATCCATATCTTCCTCTTCCCTAACAAACTCATTTACCCACTCTTCATTAAAATCTATGTCTAAATAATATTGATTGTTTTGTTTAAGGAACGCAATCGCCCTTCGTACACGCTCTGTATCTACATATTGATACTCATAATGTCCTTTATACGTAAGTTTGCGCTTAAGTTTTACAGGCAATAAACAACCGTCCATGTTAGTACGCGGCAATAGCTTCACTGACTCGGTAACTCTTGAAGGCACACATGTCACCGGACCATGGATCCCTCTCTGACCCCCTTTCGGCAAAGCTAAAACTTGCATGAAATTAATGTTAAGAGCAACTATGTGCTGTTCAACAGTGTTCAAGCAGGCAAGCTCAGGGGGAATATCATCCAATTGCAAATTATTCACTGAGCATTCAGACGGCATTTGACCTTTACACAGTTTAGAGTTGCACGTGTAGCAGATCCATAAACTGCCTCTACAATCATAGAGGGGGCACGGAGATGGACAATCACTATTGCACGCACGTAAATAGGCCTCAGAGATACAGGTATTAGCTACATCCGCGCATTTTGGTTTAACCATAAAGTCATCCTTTCTACAAGGTAAGACCTGGTTTCTAAATAGAAGTTTTAAACACACACAACAAATATACTCTGGACCATCTTGATCTTCCTTTAAAAAATGTTCCAAAACAAAACTGAAATTTTCCTGTTTATGTTTCAATTGCTTTTGGTTGTTCCTGAATGCTGCTTGAGTTTGTTTTCTAAATAGCTCATTACTGTGATATTTTTGTTTGCCAAATACTTTTAATTTATGCTTATGTTGGGGATTTGCTTTATACTTATGTTTGCTAGCTGCCTTAACATTTTTCTTATGTTGTAAATTAACTTTATATTTGTGTATACTGGCAGCTTTAAGTTTATTTTGATGATTTATATTAACTTTATATTTGTGGATGCTGGCAGCTTTAAGTTTACTTTGATAATTTAAATTAACTTTATATTTGTTTATTCCGGCAGCTTTAAGTTTACTTTGATAATTGAAATTAACTTTATATTTGTTTATTCCAGCAGCTTTAAGTTTACTTTGATAATTTAAATTAACTTTATATTTGTTTATCCCAGCTGCCTTTATTCTATTCTGATATTCTAAATCGACGCTGTATTTACTTTTATATGTTGATTTAATATTTTCTCTATACTCTATGTTCGTTCTATATTTTTGCTTGATTGCTACATTAATTGCTGCCTTTTTTTTCTTTCTATACAATTCATTCATTCTATATGAATGTTTACTTGCAGCCTTTTTCCCCTCTCTATACTTCGAATCATGTGGGTGTCTATAATGTGTCCTCTGTTTTTCCTTGATCTTCTCATTATGTGTGTCATACCTGCTTTTCAAATGCTTTAGTTTTTTCTTTTGTACATACTTTGATAATATAGGTTTTGTATAAATTTGATCAACTATAGTCGCCTGTGATTTGGGAGCTACCTTTTTCGGCCTGATATTGTAGCCCTCCATTGAAAATTGATAGACTCTGCAGCATTCATAACAAACATTGGCATCAGGCATTTTAACACAAATTACATTTTCGTAATGACAACTGTTAATATTCTCTAAATAGATGCCACCGTTTGACACAGGCTCGGTAGTACAACCGTATTTCAGCCAATGTCCGTTATAAAATGTAAAAATGTCGACGCCCAAATAATCTGCGGCCGCATGGATTTCTACTTCTGTGGCCCATGTGCCAACTTTACGCATGTTTGAAGAACTGATATATTGATCCACAGATGAGTGGCCATCGCGCAACAGGGTATTATATTTTGAGGGATTTTTTTCGAGCTGTTTCACAGTTGCAAGTCTAATTTTTCGATGATATTTTTGTGTGCCAGTAATGGCCTGTGACACAGCCCGAAAGAAACAATTCCCGTCCGCAACTATTTTGTCATTTTTACATGGCACTCCTAATGGCCCTACAGTTTTTGGATCTGCCACACCGAGCTTCTGAAAATCAGCTTTAATGTGTTTGCACAAATCCTTACAAACACTTTCATTTAGTGGATTAAAGGACAGGGCACTGTCTTGAACACTGGTAAAGAGCACATCTAAATCAACTTCCATGTCCTGGTTTGTGTTTTTGTCAGGGAGTACAGAAGAAGAAACTTCTGCGGCCTCTTGGCACTTTAAGCCCCTCACACTATCAGAAACAACTTCAATGTCCTGCTTTGGGTATTTGTCAGGGAGTACAGAAGAAACTTCTGCGGCCTCTTGGCACTTTAAGCCCCTCACACAATCAGCTGCAACAACGACATTAACACCAGTCAATTCAAACTCTTTGAAAGACTCCTCATCACCATAACACGCAGCCAATGTGCAAAAAAAACTATACAGCTCATCAATATGACTAAAATACATAACCACACTTTTACCATCAGGATCTACCAACCCTTCAGCACTACGCGAGTGAGAATCGACTACAGCATACCGCCCATTGTCTTTAATAACAGCACAAGCAGCACCACAGAGTGTCATAAGACATGTGTCGTACTGTCCCAACATCTGCTCTAAACCACCATCTAAAGTTACCCACGCGCCCTCTTCAATAAACTCATGTTCGACAACATTTGCAGCCCCATTAACTGGCTGACTGAAAGAAAAGCTAAACTGCTGCCCATCTATAACTGACTCACGTGGCAGGTCTGAAGCAATTAACAAGTCACGTCCATGAGTCAAGCCCCGATTCCGGCGGTCTGTGTACAGTGCATCCCCAAGATTCAAAACCAAATCTAACTGCCTCTGATCCCATGAAAACACATTACACACCGAGTGCTTAGCTAAAGCTACCAAAGCTATCGCCATACACTGTACACCTGCATACTCGAACCTAAAGTCACCCTGATGAAAACTACCCCTCACGACAGAAGGAAGACCGACGGGTACAACATGTGCACAACAAGACTTATCTTTGTCAGAAGCTCTCTCCTCTTGGACAGCTGGTGGAGGGCTGAGAAGAGAAGGCTGACTGGTCACAGAAGAAGAAGGCTGACAGGTCAGAAGAGGACAGGTCAGAGGCGGCAGCAGCGGGGTCACAGGAGGGCTGATGTCCATGGCCTTAAAGATGCAAAGAAAATATATTATTAAACTAATCTAATCAGGCTGTTGCTGTACACTTAATTTTTCTGCAATATAATACTAATACTACTACAATAATAGTAACCTTAAAAATAAACTCACCTCGTCCATCAACATCTGCATTTGGTCCCTGGAACTGGCAAGTGACGTTCCTGGAGTCACTTCCACATCTCCGGACTGCAAAAACATGTCTACATTAGCACATATTCTGTTTAAATGATAAACATATTGGAGAATAAAAACAAAACACAAGAAACAAAACAAACCTCGTCCTCCAGGAAAGTATCCAGGATGACGACGCTGGTAGGGGACGTTCCTGGTGTCACCTCCACCACAACTGCCTCCGCCTACAAAACAATATATAATTAAAAACAATTACAGGCAACAATGTGTAGAAGACAATCAACATATTCAAAATGACACAAACCTGGTCCTCCAGGAACGAATCCAGGATGGCCACGCTGGTAGGGGACGATCCTGGTGTCACCTCTACCACAACTGCCTCCGCCTACAAAACCATATATAATTAAAAACAAGTACAGGCAACAATGTGTCAAAAACAATCAACATATTAAAAATGACACAAACCTGGTCCTTCTCCACTGCAGGCACGAAGCTGGATGGTGAGCCGGGTCTCACCTCCACAATCACAGGCGCTGCCCCCGCCTTCATAAAATGTAATAATATTAATATATAAAAAAAGCACAAATTCAACAAAACATGTCTGAAAATGTGTAACACTCACCTGCCGCTTGGGCTGGCGTTTCTTTGAGGAAGCAGCCTTGCGACGCCTCGCCCGAGACGTCTAAAACAAAAAAGGATACATAAGTTACTCAATCTCACACCAGGTAATTGTTAACTTTTAGCAATGAGAAAATAACACAAGACGCTTACCTTCTTTCCCGAAGGAAAGGTGGCCACGTCCTCCACAGAGCTGGTCAGGCCAAATGGAAACCTCGCATCCATCTCGACCAGCATAGCAGGGCTGAAGAGGACGGGCGACAGGGGGATGGAGAAGACGGTCTCCACCTTAAAACAGAAATAAAAAAAATATATATAAATCACAATACAACAATAATGTCAACGTCAATATTTAAAGACAGGAATGACATTCACTAACCTCCCGTTGAACCAGGCGCCCCTTGGGACCCACAGGGGAGGCCGAGTCCCTAGGCTGGTTCTGTAACGAAAATATACATTAAGAAACAGAATAAACCACTTGGGCTTGAAACTAAAAAAGTAACAATCTCTCACCTTTCTGCCCCGCACAATGGGAATCCACTCAGGAGGGGGTGGTCGTGGCACGGGCAGCGGTCCCGTCACAACCACTCTTGGCGAGACCCTTCTGGTGGATGTGCGAGGGCGGGGCGCCGCCACAGAGGAAGCGGGGGAAGAGACCTCTAGCTGCGTGTAGCAAGCCTGCCACAGCAACTGAACAAGGATTCCCATCCCAGCGTCATCACTCAGGTGGATCTGAAACAAAATTATAACGGCATGTTACATAAAACCACTCACATGCAAAAAGGAAGTTGGTAAAATGAGAGCGTAGATTGTACTTACGCCATCCCTGCACCACAGCTCTCGTCGGTGTCGGGGAAAGTGGTCGGCTATCTGGACAAAGTTGACCTGAAAGCGGGCTGACACACGGTGGTACTCCTGGCGAAGGAGGGTCTGAATTTCCACGCTGCCAGCAAGGCGAGGTGGGAAATCCACGACACACACCTTAAGAAATAAATCACCATTTACCCACTACACAATACAATCATTATCAAAGAATTGCAGCTATTTTACATACCTTTGGCCAGCGGCCGCAGACTCCTCTGCAGCCTCGTCAACCGTCCTGCTGGCTGTGAGGTTGTTGCACGGCGCCATGACACACACCAAAGCGGGCTCTGAAAAAAAGAATCATTCGTTCAACTTTCTCAATGACATTGTTCATGGTTCAACTATTTAATATTTACCAAAGATGATCTAATGGTCATTCCTAAACTCACCTTTGGGTAGGTGCTTAGCCGTCATAGCCGCCAGCTGCATCCGAAGGTCACGGGCAGAACCTCCGGGAGTCGCACTGATGGCAAAGGACAGGCAGCCCTCTGGCATCGGCACGATGGCATCAACGACAGCACGAAGATGCGAGTTCCCGACAATCAGAACGAACTAGAAAAAAGAAGAAAATATTTAACAATCCTCAACTATTACTTAAGAATTTGTTTCATACTGAAACTCATAGACTTGCCTTCTTGTCGGAGGACAAGTCCGGCGGCAAGTCCAACTTGTGGCACTTCCCGGTGACGGTGGAAGTTGGCCACGGCTTCACCGAATGGCGAGAACCAGTACCAAGGCCTAAAAAGAACCAAGTTTAAAAAAAACCTCAGCATTTACAAAACTACAGACGTGAAGGTTGTAAAAACATACTGAAATACACTTACGGGTAAAGGTCTCGGCACCGGTGGAAAAAGGCGGAAGGTGAACCGCTATCGGGAAAGCAGGCTTTCCCTCAAGCTGCTCCTCCCTCCTCCTCTTCGCAGCAAAAGAGCGCTTCCATCCCTTGTCCTTAGGCATCTGAAAATAACAAAGTTATAATTGTTACAATTAAAATAAGTAAACGTAATATTTTAAGAGTCAAACCTAGCCCTAAACCAATACATTGGAAAGTAAAAGGCATAAACTAAATATTTCTAATATATGCATCTAACTGAAATGATGTCAGGGCCCCGATTTTGCACTTGTGCTGCATAATCTACTGACCTTGTTATAGTATTTACTGGAAAATCGCCTGCCTCGAGCAGCTTTAAGATTAACCTTAGCAAGTAGGATCACACCCTGACCAGCAGTTACCAAACCACAACACAAATGAGCTACAAAACCAAATCGTATATGCATGAAGCTTAATGATATTTACAGGTACAGTTATGGACAAGACCAAGACCAGGACTAAAATTAACACCAGAATGGAGCAAGAATAGATTAAATAAACACTTTTATGATCAAAATAAGTCTAAAACTGGTCTTAACTAAATCAGGACCACACCCAGACACATTTAAAGCAAAGTTATGACCATTATGTATGAGCATAAGTCGCATTACACAGTTAACAATCACAGTACAACCAGGACTGGGCCAGGCCTAGACCGGGCCTAGACCAGACCCAGACCAGGCCTAAACCAGAACACAAGTGAACAATTCTATCTGGTATGAGACACTTCAAACCACACACATTCACAAAACAGACAGTCACTGCAACTACATAGCAACAGCATAGCAACCAAGATTCCCGCTCTTGGAATGAGAGATATCACTGGCTGTTTGTAGGTTCACTGCTTTCTGATTGGTTAACACATATCAAACTCTGGACTAGATCAGGACAACACCACGACAAGACCAAAACAGTTCAAAGCCAAGTATTCACCATGATAAATGAGCATAAACTGTATAAGACACACTCACAATTGCATTAAGACCAGACTAGGACCAGACCGGGACTAAACCAGGACTAAACTAGCTCTAAACCAGCTCTGGACCAGGACTAGACCAAACTAGGACTGGACCAGACTAGGTCTAAACCCGTTTTAATCCAAGACTAGACCAGGACAAGACTAGGACCACACCAGGACCACACCCAGACACATTTAAAGCAAAGTTATGACCATTATGAATGAGCATAAGTCGCATTACACACACTTCACAATCACAGTACAACCAAAACTGGACCAGGACTGAAACAGGACTAAACCAGGATCAGACTCATTTAAAGCAAACTTACAGCTTATGAATGAGGATAAGTTTTATAACACACTTACAATCACATAACAACCAGGGCCAGACCAGGACCGGGCCTAAACCGTTCTTACACAGGGCCATATCAGGACTAGACCCGGACTAGGCTATACTGGACCTGACTGGACCGGGACTAGACCAGAACACAAGTGAAAAATTCTATCTCTTCTGAGACACTTCAAACTGCACACATTCACAAAACATAGGAACCAAGATTCCCGCTCTTGGAATGAGTGATATCACTGGCTGTTTGTAGGTTCACTGCTTTCTGATTGGTTAACACATATCAAACTCTGGACTAGATCAGGACAACACCACGACAAGACCAAAACAGTTTAAAGCCAAGTATTCACCATAATCAATGAGCATAAACTGTGTAAGACTAGACCAGAACACAAGTGAAAAGTTCTATCTCTTCTGAGACACATCAAACCGCACCCATTCACAAAGCAGACTATCACTACAACAGCTTAGCAATCGCATAGAAACCAAGATTCCCGCTCTTGAAATGAGTGATATTATTGGCTGTTTCTAGGCTCACTGCTTTCTGATTGGTTAAAACAAACAAACAAACAAACAAACAAACACACACGCGCACACACAGGACCAGAACCAGGACTAGACTGGGTATAAACCAGGAATAGACAAAGACCAAAACTTAAACCAACAAACGTCATAGTGACTCAACATCATATGTGAAAAGCATTATTTTAAAATCACAGTAGGTCTATGCAAATGAGTTTATTAAATTTTTCCCCAAAATCCCATGCATACACAAATGGTTACAACAACAGTTAGCTAAATTAAAATAAAAGCTAGTCTAGAACATAACAATGACAAAACAGTTTGTAGACCAGAATTCAGGTCCAGAACCATCTCAAAACAGACTAAACCAGACTTTAACCCGGGACACTGGACCTGTACACATAATACTGGACCTGACCGGACGGGACTAGACCAGAACATAAGTGAAAAATTGTCTCTTCTGAGACACTTCAAAGAGCACGCATTCACAAAACAGACACTGCAACAGCATAGGAACCAAGATTCCCGCTCTTGGAATGAGTGATATCACTGGCTGTTTGTAGGTTCACTGCTTTCTGATTGGTGAACACAGAGCACTCTAGACCAGGACCAGGACTAGACCAGGTCTAAACCAGGACTAGGCTAGATCTAACCCAGGTCAGACCAGACCAGAACTAGACAAGAACACAAGTGAAAAATTCTATCTGTTCTGAGACACTTCAAACCACACATATTCACAACACAGACTGCAACTGCATAGGAACCAAGATTCCCGCTGTTGGAATGAGTGATATTATTGGCTGTTTCTAGACTCACTGCTTTCTGATTGGTTAACGCACGCGCGCACACACACACACACACACACAAAGACCAGACCAAGGACTAAACTTTAGCACTTTAGCACTAAAACTATAGTCCGTAGAAACACATACAGCCTCATGTTACAAGACCGTGACTAAACAAGAATATTAGCAGTTTAACGCACACATACACAGCCCATATAAACCATTAGGCACACAGCACATGGGGAAACGCCCTAAATAAAACGTTACCTTAGCTTTTACAAAATAGACAGTGAATATTAGCACATTAGCACGCACACATACACAGCCCATATAAAACATTAGACCAGGACTAAACCAGAACACAAGTGAACAATTCTAACTGGTATGAGACACTTCAAATCAGTAAGGATCAGTAACAACAAAACAGAGCAAGAACAGACTTAATACAACTTTTACAACGACAATAGGTCTAAAACTGGCCTGAACATGATCAAAACTTGGACTAGATCAGGACTACACCACAAGAACAAAACCGTTTAAAGCAAAGTATTCATGAGGACAAGACACACATACAATTGCAGTAAGACTGCAGTAAGACCACAAAACTTAAACCAACAAACATCATAATGACTCAACATCAATTGTGAAAAGCATCATTTTAAAATCACAGATTATCTGTGCAAACGAGTTCATTACATTTACATTACATACAAGTCCCCAAAATCCAATACGCAATACACAAATGGTTACACAAAAGCTAGTCTAGAATATAACAGTGACAAAACAGTGAGTAGACCAGGATTCAGGTCCAAAGCCATCTCAAAACAGACTAAACGAGACTTTAACCTGAGACACTAGACCTGCACACATAATACCGGGCCTGATCAAAACCTAAACCAAATCATAGCAGAACTCAAAGTGGTTCCTAACAAACAGCGCACACAGTTTTGTCCTAAGCTGCAAGTTTACAGTCATGTCCGCGCATAAAGAACTCTCCTGAGGCCCTGACAAGTGCCCCTGACACGTGCTACAGGATCCAGCTACGATGAGCTACCTACTAGGCCCAACAAACACTTTAACGCAATAAAGTTATATCTGCATAAGTACAAATCAGCCACAAGTTACAAGACCGAGACTAAAGAATAATATTACTACTTTTAGGCACACAAAAACCTCTATATAGGCCAGTATTTGATAGGACAACAGCACCATGCAGCTGGGATTAGCGGGCCTAGGCCTCCCTTGGTACTAGGCCTCACTAGCACTTTAGCACTAAAAGTATAGTCCGTAGAAACACATACAACCGCACGTTACAAGACCGTGACTGAACAAGAATATTAGCACATTAGCACGCACACATACACAGCCCATATAAACTATTAGCCACACAGCACAGGGGGACACGCCCTAAATAAAACGTTAGCTTAGCTTTTACATAATAGACGGTAAATATTAGCACATTAGCACGCACACATACACAGCCCATATAAAACATTAGCCACACAGCAAATGGGGACACGCCCAAGAAAAAAAGTTAGCTTAGCTTTTTCACAATACACGGTGAATTTTCACTACAGCTACGTTCAACTAACAAAGCAGCTTTATTTAACACACATTTGAAGTAACCAGCAGTATAAAGTAAATAAAAGTCAAATTTCTTACCTTTATCCTAAGTTCTGCGGTCCGGGATTGAGAACAAAGATGGTTTGATGTCCTCAGTCAAAAGGTTTGTCAAAAACACGGATTCACAGGACAAAATCACGGACAAAAGACACACGACGAAAAACAGTAATCCGGTGATCCGATGATCGCAAAATCGATGAAAAGTCAGCGAAAAGACAGCGAAAGGGCAGTCAAGTGCAGCTCAAACTTTGGAAGAATGAGAGGCACAAAGGGGCAGGGCGACTCTGCACCTGTATTTAACACTTCTGCAGCGTCATCAGCGGTGCGAACTCTCAGCCAATCAGAAGCCAGGGAAAGTGAGACTTCTTTTCTCTGATGTGTCTCTCAGCCAATCAGGACTGAATATTTTGATTCAAAAGTCTTCAGTCTGACCAACTCTTACAAAATGGCTGAATGTTTTTTTTCAAAAATTCTCCAGCCTTTTGTTTGACCAAACCTTGCAAAATGGCTGAATGTTTTGTTTAGTTTTTTTCAAAACTTCTCCAGTCTTTTGTTTCACCAATCCATATTATGGCAAAATAGCATCTAATAAGCGTATCATAATATCTATCTATGTAGAATTGTATTTATTCTCTTCAAAATAAAATTGAATGAAATGAACTGATTAGTTACACATATCATTGAGGGATTTAAATGCTCACTACATAACCCCACACTCTTTAAGCAGATTATATAGTGCACTCCTTCACAGAGTGATTCGGACACACAGCTCATTACAATCAGATCATGTGACTCTGTGTCTGGGTGTAAAAAGTATAAGGGCAAAACTCTGCTAAAACTTGATCTCTGTCATAAATAATGATCAGATTTGACTGGCACACAAATAGTTATGGATTAATATCATACTATATAATATATCATACTAGTTAGCCTCAAGATGGACCTCACGCAAATGGGTTGGATTATTCTTTTTTTTTTTATCTGAGATGTGGAAATTGTTGCTATTTTAAACCAAAATGGTTTATTTAAGACTGTTTTAATCATAATCAGGATCAACAGTGTTATACAACAGCACTTCCTTCTGCTTCATTCAGTTGTATTGTAGCTCTGTTGTTTTTCCAACTCTCGCAGTGCATTGTGGTCTATATTGACCAGTGTAGTGACCACTGATGCCCGGTACTTTTCAAAGTGTATTGTGGGAAATTTTGAGTGCCCTACTTTTTCATCTACTGGACATTAGGACACCACGAAAAATGACGTGATCCCTAAATAGTGTCCTAATTAGGGAATAGTGTGGATGTTTGGACAGAGTCTTGGAAATATGGCACAATGATTAATTTTAATCAGGATTGTCATCCTGATTAAAAAAGTCAATCAGACCCATGTCATATTTTTCACTGTGTGGCCATGGCGATGCGTAAAAGAGCCCATGTTATCCTAATGGGAAAATTTCCTAATTTTCTTACATTTCAAAGTCTTATAACGAGTTATTCGCTTCACTGAGGAATGTGAAATTTGGCACAGTGATTCTTCAGGTCGTCTCCATCAAAAAAGTCCAGGGGCCAAGTTTGTATTTTGCACGGTGTTGCCATGGCAATGCCTGGAAAACCCATGTTTTTGCATTTTGTACATCAGCACTTCCAATGTGTTTTAACTTGTTTGGTGACAAGTGCAGCCAAAAGCTGCAATATAAAAGGGACAAGTGGCGCGTCAGCGCCACCCACAGGGAGTGCCGGGTCGGCCAAGTGCGAAGCACGGCCCGCGAGGGCCGTTCGATGCCGCTTGCGGCTTTAATTAGGCCCGAGCCCCTACAGGGCGTAGGGCCTATTGCTTCCGCAACGATGAGTGCGAAGCACTCATCGTTGCAAACTGTCTTCACGAAGTTGCGCGCGCCGCGCGCAACTTCGTGGCAGCACCGCGACCTTGCACAGACTCCTGTGTCCTAGCAACCCATGCCGTAGGCATGGGTTTGCATATTTGTTGTTGCTAGCATGTCAGCGTCAACATTGAGTCAATGGGCGAAGCCCATTGACTCAATGTTGACGCTGACATGCGTTAACAGGAGTCAATCGGAGTCGTCCCCCATCGCCCCCTGCACAGACTCCTGTGTCCTAGCAACCCATGCCGTAGGCATGGGACATGCATATTTGTTCTTGCTAGCATGTCAGCGTCAACATTGAGTCAATGGGCAAAGCCCATTGACTCAATGTTGACGCTGACGCAGCGCGAAGCGCTCATGTCCCCAAACACACTCCTGGCATTGAGCCCTATCCAAGCCCCCATGCCGCAGGCATGGGCCATACTTGTTACTGCTAAAATGAATGGAAGTCAATGGGAGGTCAATGGCGGACCCCGACGTCATGGCGAATGACGAGCGCGTTAGCGCTCGTCATTCGCCATTGACCCCACGGTGACGTGGGGAAAGTTGAGAGCTTTCAAAAAAGGTATAATATGCCATTGTAATGTTTTCGGATATATTGTTTTTGCTAAAAATATTATTATTTTTTTTTTTTTTATTCTTCTGCTCTTTGAGCAGTAATTTGACCCCCTGAACATTTTCAAAAACTCACCAAATTTTGCCCAAAATTCAGGTCTGGCGAAAAATTTATTTTTTTATGTGGTGCATCATTGGGCATAAAAAAATGGCGCGACAGCGCCCCCTGCAAAAGTCAAAATACATTGCGTCAATGGGAGACGTCCCGATGTCAACTTTGCCATAGAGCCACGAAATTCGGTACACGCATTCTTCAAGTGATGCCAAACAAAAAAGATTATTATGGCCACGCCCTCGGACGCACCGGAAGTCGGCCATCTTGGATTGAAAATTCCAAAATGCAAAGTCAGCGTTTTCGCTGACGTCGCATTTTCGTCAACTCCTCTGAAGGCGCTTCACCTGCAGGGCTGAAAATCACTGTACATCATCTAGACAAGTGGGGCATCAAAAGTTATCCAATTTATGATGATCCCTTTTACAGTTTCCGTGCGGCGAAGCCGCAAAATTCCATCGGAATTTTTGCAATTTTCAAAAGTCAAAATTTGCTCCCGTTTGCGCATGCAAAGTCCGATTTTGCTCAAATTCGAATCAGTTGTAAAACTTTCGGGCCTAAAGCTACTCATTGTGACAGAAACTAAATTGGCGCGATAGCGCCCCCTACAGAACATTTAATAAATTTGTATGGAAGGCCAAAAATTTAGTTTTCCCAAATGTTACCAAATTTGACACAAAATTCCATTGGGTCATCCCAATCAATAAAGTCAATCAGACCTATGTCGTCTTTTGCAGCGTGTTGCCATGGCGATGCGCCAAACTGCCAATGTTATCCTAATGGGAATCCTCCCGATTTTTCCCATTCATGGGAAAAATATTAGTTTCACGGAATAATGTGAAATTTGGCACCATGACTCTTCATGTCATCCTGATCAAAAAAGTCAATCAGACCCATGTCGTATTTTTCACTGGGTTGCCATGGCGATGCGTGAGAGCGCCCATGTTATCCTAATGGGAAAATTTCCAAATTTTCGTATATTTCAAAGTCTTATAACCAC
>NW_022986784.1:0-84470 GCF_009829125.3 Periophthalmus magnuspinnatus
TGCAGAGGCAACACAATGAATCTCGCAGGACAGTTTTAGCGCGGCATAACGTGAAGAAAGCTTTCACCCTATTGACCAGTCCTGTCAGACATGGCCGGCGGGTGAAGCAGTAGCCGTCCTTCTCTGCAAAAATGTAAGACCCTCCGGTCTCAGACTCGATGAGGCTGAGGTCGTCCGTGATGGAGTTGACGATGGCGGAGGCCGCCCTGAGGCTTTCGTCGCTCAGATTCCTCTCCTCCGCTCCGCTCAGCTCCATGGCCTCGGCCAACAGGATGTCCCTCACCTCTGCTGTGGCATCTTGGACGCTGAGGCTGGAGCTTTTTGCCAGTACCACTGACCTGCCTGAAGCAGAGTCAGGACTGAGGATGTTAGAGGCAGCACTGGTGGTTTTCAGAGCGTCTCCACAGCGGGGACACTCTACTTCATCAGAGAGTTCCTTCTGGCCAAAGCATCTACATGACATATATGTGCCCAGCGTCTCTATGAGCTTCTTGCACCTGCTCCTGGGCTCTGCTTTCTCCTCTGTGCTCTGCTCCGTGGCCTCAGGGGTCAGTGGTGTGGATCTGAGCCCGGTGATGCTGGGGGCTCTCTGCTCTTCCTCTGTCTCTTCAGGAGCTATAATGACGTCCTGCTCCTCATCATGGTGCCTTTGTGAATTAGAGAGGCTTCTGCTCATCTTCTGCTCGAAGGACTGGAGCCTCGTGATCATGGAGGGAGCCTCTTCTTGGGGTTCAGTTGGTGATGATGGATGGTTAGAGGGAACACAGCTCCCACAGCTCTGCTTCACTTTGTTCTTGATGGAGCGCAGCATGGTTCTGGCGTGACGGACCATAGATTTTATCTTTTCTTTTGCGGGTCTGTAGACGCTCTCCTTGGGGATCACCAGGCGCTCGTTCTTCACTCGGCTGCAGCTCAGGACGGAGTTGACGTGATCGGTCACCTCTCCAATCATGATTCCACAGAGAGGGTCGATGGACTTGTGAGAGGAGCCCAGCACCGAATGGAAACTCTCACTGAGGCTGGTGTGCACGGCTGTGCCGACTGCCTGCTCAGACAGCAGCAGGGGGCGCTCTTTTGTTTTCCATCCTAACACCATGCTCCTGAAGGCGTCCAGGATCACGCTGGCGAGGGTAGAAATCACCTCCAGGAACATTTCTGCCAGGGCCTCCCTGGACTCGCGCTGTGCCAGGTCTGCAGCTCGTTCGAAGAAGGAGATCAACAGGGGACGGATCTGTTCTGTTGAGATTTGGGGGACGACATCGTCGAGAGGAGAGTGGGCTGCTGCCTCTGGATCTGTCTCTCCTTCATGGTCCTGGGTAGTGGACACAGTCTGCTCCATCAGAGACACTTCGTCCTCTGTCGGGACATTGGAGATGGGGCTATTATTTTCCATTTATATAACTGCGGGAAAGTCGTTTCACAAACTTAATAATATATATACTTAATATAATAATAATTATAAGAACTTCTAATAATTTGTAAAAGTCTTGTGTGGACGTTTAAAGCTTAAAACTCAGAGATGCTTTGAGTCACATGTTCAGTGTGACATCAAAGCTTTGACTTTGACTTTCAGTCACCATGTGTTGTATATGTTTGTGAAATGTGCTGTTTAAATAAAGTGGATTGGATTAACATTTGTACATTTATTGGGTCATTACATTCAAATCAAACATTATTGGACTTGTATAAGGTCGTACGTAACATCTCTGTCATGACCGAAAGGGTTTAGGCTGAAGGAAAGAAAAAAAATACTTATATTGCCTCACCCATTTTAATAATAACGCACAAGAATTCAAAGAAAAGCAGCGTCAGTTCCACAACATGTGACTAAATATGTAAACAAAAGAAAAACTACAAACCAGGACAGTCACTCCTGAGTCCTGTAATGTTCAAAAAGTCATGTTTTATACTGTACGTCTTTTTAAACACTTCTATTGTGCAGGAGCTTTTTAATTTATCATCTTAAAATGTCATTTTATCAGGAGATACACAGTTACACAGCCATATTTTTACATCTAAGAAAATGCATATGTCATATTTGTAACTTGAATAAGTAATAAAAACAGAAACAGTTAATTAACAAGTTTAAAAAGTAGTGAGATTTATTTTACATTTGGCCCTTTGACAGATGTGTTTGAAAATGTGTTTGACGCCCCTGATTTATGTCATTAAGTCCAGCTGTGATTTGACGGCTCAGTTTATTTGTAAAGACGTTTGTGTCGGTGCAGTCGTGTCGTTTGTGATTCTCGTTGGTGGAAATAGATTATTATTATTATATATCCCTGAGATAAAGTCTGTTGTTTTTGTTTAAATTGTTCATCAGTATAATATCCACAATTATTAATTAATCAGAAAAAAGTGACCGTCCGGATTTATATCTTTTCCAAATTCATTAGTTTTATAATCCAGAGTTTCATGTGTCTTTAAGTTCATTTACATTATAACAGTCTGATCTAATTCATCATCATCTATTTCTCTATATTTAAAAACTCATTTTCACTTAGAGACATTTATTTGTTATTAACCTTAAGTCCTTTTTTTCCCTGTTCATTTTTCTCTCCAGTGTAAAACAGCACAGTCTCCAAAATCAGGGTTATCAAGTAACTTTCCCTCTGTCCAACAGAAAAAGAAAAAAGGAAGTAAAAGGAGGAGGCGGGGTCTGGAGGGCTAAAGGGGAGGAGGAGGCGGGGTCTGGAGGGCTAAAGGGGAGGAGGAGGGGGCGGGGTCTGGAGGGCTCATGGGGAGGAGGAGGCGGGGTCTGGAGAGCTAAAGGGGAGGAGGAGGCGGGGTCTGGAGAGCTAAAGGGGAGGAGGAGGCGGGGTCTGGAGGGCTAAAGGGGAGGAGGAGGCGGGGTCTGGAGGGCTAAAGGGGAGGAGGAGGCGGGGTCTGGAGGGCTAAAGGGGAGGAGGAGGCGGGGTCTGGAGGGCTAAAGTAGAAGTAGTAGTAAAATACACTGTCTTTAATGCTACACGGTGGAACATTCCAGAAAAACACCTCCATGGAGACGAGCAGGAAAAGCTCCACAGTGCATCTTTAAAGCCACTTGAACTGGAATAGACACGACTGTATAACCTTCTCTTAGACGTGTGTTGTGTCCGTGTCGTTTGTTTCCGTTAGCTCCAGAATTACCTCCAAAAAATAGTTTTGAGATAAAAAAAATTGTACATAAATGTTTAAAGACGCGGAACTGACGGAAAAACCTGAAAATGATGTTTTTATCTTTGTAACGAGGGTTTGAAAAATTAAACTAAGTCAAAAGGCAAATAAACAATGTGTCTTTATTTGTCCACTTTGTCCTGTCTCCAGCGTCCACTCCCCCTCATCACTCCCTATAAGTGGCCAGTGCAAGGTGTGGGAGCCCAGCGCTTCAATTTTTATCATTCCAAGGCACGTTCAATTATTGAGCGTGCCTTTGGAATGATGAAAACAAGATTCAGGGCCATCTTTTTTCATGCGCTGGAGGTCCACCACACTTTTGCACCACATGTAAGTGAAATGTTAAATGTTATGAAATATGTGATGATGAAAGACTAAATCATATTTTCTTGTCATAGGTCATCACTGCCTGTGCCGTCCTCCATAACATCTGCCTTGGGGCAGGAGACATCGTGGCCCTGGAGGACGAGCCACAGGAGAATGTAGTGGAGGACGAGGGGGACAATGAAGTGGAGGCCGTCGCTGGAGCACAGTGGACCAGCTGTCTGCTGAGGTCTCTGCCCTGGAGGAGGTGCTCATGGATCATAATTATATCTAGGTATTTACAGAATAGCAAGTTTCAAATTGTTATTGAAAGTGTTTCAGGGTGATTACCTGTAAACACTGACTGTAAATAGATGTGATGTAACATGACCAGTACTATCAATATTGTTTCAGATTTTTCGATAGTGACATGCCAGTCATCTATTGCCCCAGCCAGCCCTGCAAACCCAGCCCATGAACGATGCAGTGGACAGTGGAGCAGCACCCGGTGTGAGGGCCCCACGTACCAGCCAGAAGATGAAGACCTCAATCTCAGCACTGTCAATTTGGTCCAGGCAGAGAAGGTTGATTAGCACTGCCAAGGTCCCTGGAAGTGTGTCTTCATGATTAAAACCTGGCACTGGCTCACTCAGGTTTATTCATTTGCATTTTGACTGTTACTTTTGTACTTTAGTTATTACGTTAATAAATTCTAAATAGTACTTTATTTTACTTTTCCTTTGTTTAACACATGCCAATGTGTGTGAATGTAAATATTTGTCAAGAAAAAGTTATAAAAGTTTCAAAACAAAACTCTTTTTTTTCAATTAGTTTCTCTAATAAACCAAATAATCTCTCATATCGTTGCTTCCTCTCCTCCCTCTCCTCCTGATCCCTCTCATCCCGCTCCCTCTGCATACACAGGACCTCCCTGTAGAGCTGCAGCATAGGATTCTCCCGCTTCCTCTTCCGTGGTTGTCTCCTCTGCTGCTCCTGCTGCTGCTGCTCCTCCTCCTCCTCCTCCTCCTCCAGCGGCTGCGTCTGCCAGGAAGTACTTGGCCCTGGTGTGTCCTCAGGGACAGAGGCGATGAGGACAGGGGGGTTGATTGAGGCCCTCTGCCCCAACACCTCATCCATGGGCACAAACCAGGGCCAAGTTTCAGCCGTGGCGTTCCCCGCCACACCTTCGCCGCTCTTTGGGTACTTGCAGTCCTTTGACAGAACAAATGTTAATACAGGACATGTGAAAACAACATTAACACAATGGTTTATAAGTACAAATGAAAACAGTACACATTCAGATCATGTACATACTTTATATTTCTTCTGGAGGTTCTCCCACTTTTTCTTGGCCTGAAGGGGGGTGACCTCCAGGCCCATCTTCTGCAGTATTGTCCTGAGTCATACAGAAAAACATTCTCAATTTACCCAATTATAATACAGCAGCTTATAATGCACTGACAATCAGAATGTTCTACTACACTGTTAGATTTCCTACAGTTATTGGAAACATTTGTTCTGTTACTATGCAGCACATTCTATCATTCCATTTATGTAATTCATTATGTGTTTAAGATATTTTTGAGTCTTCTTTGGTAAAGAAGGTAGTTTTGATGATGATCAAATGAACAATTCCCACATTTGTGTGAGCTATAGTCTACTGAAAAACAGGTACGTTTAGTTCTCCACTGTGACCTCAGATCATCTTCAGGCCCATCAGTGAGCCTCTTCTGTACTTCTGCTCACAGAAGCACAGGCTGTGGATAAGACGGGAATGAAAGAGAGAAATCCATCTTAAGTCATTACTATCCACATATGTACAAATGTAAACGTATTCAATTCGCAGTAAGAGCAACTTTTATGTATTTCTGGGGTCCTTGTTATATTATGTGTGTATATTGCAGTGTTTTTGCTCTTACTTCCACGCCGCCTGAGCAGAGTATTTGGCCCCACTGAACAGGTGCGAATTCTCCCCCTCAGACGGATAAACTCCTCCGTCTGCTCCTTGCTCCCTAAAGACAAAATAATATTCTTAAATAAAAACAATATTAAACATTACGATTAATACACAAATATACAAGTGCAAATGATAATTCGTTCATTGTTACAGCTACACAGCGATAACTGTAAACTCTATTTTACTATTTTATGAGTGGCCTCATACAGATCTGAATTTAATTCTAACAGTTTCATGTTGCTCTGTTGAACCAGTTGAACCCACGTTAAACAGTACTTACATTTAAACGTGTACTTACGTACGTTCTCCATTTTTTTTCTTTCTTGTGTGTGCACGGATGCACGCTCCGGTTACGTCCGATCTCCATGGAAACGGTGCAAAGGGAAGGGCAGGTTTGTCGGCCGCATTCAGTCGGGTGGGTTGAAATGGGACAGCCCTTGTCGCGCCGGAAATTACGTCACTGCCCTTCGAACCGCCCTTCCAATGGTGATTCTAAGGCCAGGAGGGCGAATTGGGACACAGCCCCACACTCCACATCCAGACTAAGCAATGTAGGTCAAGTGCCTTGCCTAAGGACACAACAACAGTTTCCACTAGAGCCACCGCTGCCCCCTGTGGCCCCTGGTGTTCACTGCAGTCTCCCATCCCAGGACCAACCAGGACCGACCAGGACCAACCAGGACCAACCAGGACCAACCAGGACCAACCAGGACCAACCAGGACCAACCAGGACCAACTCATCTGAGAGAAAGAGACGAGATCAGGCTTTGACACGTCGGCCACGGTTACATGTCAGATCTGTTAAGAGGCGAGCCCACTTTCATACATTGTTTTATTTTGATTATTTTTTCCTCCTAAAGCAGCAATTTAAACATCCAAACATTGATTCAACAACTTATTTTGTTCAAAACATAAACGTTACATTTTGGAAAGATATACTGAATGAAGTACTGTGAGGTACAGTGAGGTACTGTGAGGTACTGTGAGGTACTGTGAGGTACTGTGAGGTACTGTGAAGTACTGTGAGGTACTGTGATGTGCAGTACTGTAGTATGAAGTATCTGGGATCATGTGCTTGATCATTACAGTAGCTCTATAGCTCCCTCTTCTGGTCAGATCTATGTACTCCACCTCCTGCAGAAGTTTGTTTTCAAAGTTTTTAAAAATGGGACTGTGTTTACTGCCTCCTCTTGAGTATCAGGCCATTTATTTGTTCATTTAAATAAAAATAGACTGAATTGAAATGAGTTCTTGTTTTTACTTGTAAAATTGTCACTTTTATTATTTTGAGTTTGTAAAAAAGCAGGTGTCAGTCTCACCATAGGGACGTCATGGAGCCTCTCAAAGCGGGACATGGATCTGATGTGTTGGACACACTGCACCAGCAGCACCACCAGACACAGCGCCACCACCAGGCAGAAGAGAACCAGCACAGACACCAGACCAGGGCTGTGCTCCAGGCCCGACTGCCAGCTCTCTGCAGGAGGACACACGATAAAACATCAAACATGTGCTTTAAAGCTGCACTATGGAACTTACACGTTTATTTGTACAGCACAGGTCACACACAAAGTAACGCAAAGAGCTTTACAGAATAAGAGAGAGAATCACAATACAACAAATCTAAACCGAAATAGTCACAAATAATCATCAAAAAATCAACATTAAAACAGAAGAGGCAGAATAAAAACCTCTCAGTCACAGAAAAACAGAGTCTGGATTTAAACCTTTGGTCTGAGTCACATCTTCAGGAAGATCAGGTTTTAACTGCACAAAACAAACACTGATTCAACATGTTTAGACCTGGTTTAGTCCTGGTTTAGTCCTGGATTAGTCCTGGTTTAGACCTGGTTTAGTCCTGGTTTAGACCTGGTTTAGTCCTGGTTTAGTCCTGGTTTAGTCCTGGTTTAGTCCTGGTTTAGTCCTGGTTTAGACCTGATTCAGTCCTGGTTTAGTCCTGGTTTAGTCCTGGTTTAGTCCTGGTTTAGTCCTGGTTTTGTCTTGGTTTAGTCCTGGTTTAGTCCTGGTTTAGTCCTTGTTTAGTCCTGGCTTAGACCTACGTGTGTTGTGTCCGTGTCGTTTGTTTCCGTTAGCTCCAGAATTACCTCCAAAAATTAGTTTTGAGATAAAAAAAATTGTACATAAATGTTTAAAGACGCGGAACTGACGGAAAAACCTGAAAATGATGTTTTTATCTTTGTAACGAGGGTTTGAAAAATTAAACTAAGTCAAAAGGCAAATAAACAATGTGTCTTTATTTGGGCGGAACGAGCCGAGGAAAAAGAGCCGTGGAAAATAGAGCCGTGGAAAAAGAGCCGAGGAAAATAGAGCCGGGGGTAGGTTCACAAGTGTCAGGTGAGTCCGAGTGTTTGGAGTTTGATCCAGCGCCTTTAAAACACCCAGAAACACTTGACACGAAGCCACAGCTGCCCTGGGACAGACTGACAGAGGCGAGGCTGCCAATCTGCACCATCGTCCCTCCACCCACACTCACACTCCACATCCAGACTAAGCAATGTAGGTCAAGAGCCACCGCTGCCCCCTGTGGCCCCTGGTGTTCACTGCAGTCTCCCATCCCAGGACCAACCAGGACCAACCAGGACCGACCAGGACCAACCAGGACCAACCAGGACCAACCAGGACCAACCAGGACCAACCAGGACCGACTCATCTGAGAGAAAGAGACGAGATCAGGCTTTGACACGTCGGCCACGGTTACATGTCAGATCTGTTAAGAGGCGAGCTCACTTTCATACATTGTTTTATTTTGATTATTTTTTCCTCCTAAAGCAGCAATTTAAACATCCAAACATTGATTCAGCAACTTATTTTGTTCAAAACATAAACGTTACATTTTGGAAAGATCTACTGAATGAAGTACAGTGAAGTACTGTGAGGTACTGTGAGGTACAGTGAAGTACTGTGAGGTACTGTGAAGTACTGTGAGGTACTGTGAGGTACTGTGATGTGCAGTACTGTAGTATGAAGTACTGTGATGTGCAGTACTGTAGTATGAAGTATCTGGGATCATGTGCTTGATCATTACAGTAGCTCTATAGCGCCCTCTTCTGGTCAGATCTATGTACTCCACCTCCTGCAGAAGTTTGTTTTTAAAGTTTTTAAAAATGGGACTGTGTTTACTGCCTCCTCTTGAGTATCAGTGCATTTATTTGTTCATTTAAATAAAAATAGACTGAATTGAAATGAGTTCTTGTTTTTACTTGTAAAATTGTCACTTTTATTATTTTGAGTTTGTAAAAAAGCAGGTGTCAGTCTCACCATAGGGACGTCATGGAGCCTCTCAAAGCGGGACATGGATCTGATGTGTTGGACACACTGCACCAGCAGCACCACCAGACACAGCGCCACCACCAGGCAGAAGAGAACCAGCACAGACACCAGACCAGGGCTGTGCTCCAGGCCCGACTGCCAGCTCTCTGCAGGAGGACACACGATAAAACATCAAACATGTGCTTTAAAGCTGCACTATGGAACTTACACGTTTATTTGTACAGCACAGGTCACACACAAAGTAACGCAAAGAGCTTTACAGAATAAGAGAGAGAATCACAATACAACAAATCTAAACCGAAATAGTCACAAATAATCATCATAAAATCAACATTAAAACAGAAGAGGCAGAATAAAAACCTCTCAGTCACAGAAAAACAGAGTCTGGATTTAAACCTTTGGTCTGAGTCACATCTTCAGGAAGATCAGGTTTTAACTGCACAAAACAAACACTGATTCAACATGTTTAGACCTGGTCTAGTCCTGGTTTAGACCTGGTTTAGTCCTGGTTTAGACCTGGTTTAGTCCTGGTTTAGTCCTGGTTTAGTCCTGGTTTAGTCCTGGTTTAGTCCTGGTTTAGTCCTGGTTTAGTCCTGGTTTAGTCCTGGTTTAGTCCTGGTTTAGTCCTGGTTTAGACCTGGTTTAGACCTGGTTTAGACCTGGTTTAGACCTGGTTTAGACCTGGTTTAGACCTGGTTTAGTCCTGGTGTAGACCTGGTTTAGACCTGGTTTAGACCTGGTTTAGTCCTGCTTTAGACCTGGTTTAGTCTTGGTTTAGTCTTGGTTTAGACCTGGTTTAGTCCTGGTTTAGTCCTTGTTTAGTCCTTGTTTAGTCCTGGCTTAGACCTGGTTCAGTCCTGGTTTAGTCCTGGTTTAGTCCTGGTTTAGACCTGTTTTAGAACTGGTTTAGTCCTGGTTTAGACCTGATTCAGTCCTGGTTTAGACCTGATTCAGTCCTGGTTTAGTCCTGGTTTAGTCCTGGTTTAGTCCTGGTTTAGTCCTGGTTTAGTCCTGGTTTAGTCCTGGTTTAGACCTGATTCAGTCCTGGTTTAGACCTGATTCAGTCCTGGTTTAGTCCTGGTTTAGTCCTGGTTTAGTCCTGGTTTTGTCTTGGTTTAGACCTGGTTTAGTCCTTGTTTAGTCCTGGCTTAGACCTACGTGTGTTGTGTCCGTGTCGTTTGTTTCCGTTACCTCCAAAAAATAGTTTTGAGATAAAAAAAATTGTACATAAATGTTTAAAGACGCGGAACTGACGGAAAAACCTGAAAATGATGTTTTTATCTTTGTAACGAGGGTTTGAAAAATTAAACTAAGTCAAAAGGCAAATAAACAATGTGTCTTTATCTGGGCGGAACGAGCCGAGGAAAAAGAGCCGTGGAAAATAGAGCCGGGGGTAGGTTCACAAGTGTCAGGTGAGTCCGAGTGTTTGGAGTTTGATCCAGCGCCTTTAAAACACCCAGAAACACTTGACACGAAGCCACAGCTGCCCTGGGACAGACTGACAGAGGCGAGGCTGCCAATCTGCACCATCGTCCCTCCACCCACACTCACACTCCACATCCAGACTAAGCAATGTAGGTCAAGAGCCACCGCTGCCCCCTGTGGCCCCTGGTGTTCACTGCAGTCTCCCATCCCAGGACCAACCAGGACCGACCAGGACCGACCAGGACCAACCAGGACCAACCAGGACCAACCAGGACCAACCAGGACCGACCAGGACCGACTCATCTGAGAGAAAGAGACGAGATCAGGCTTTGACACGTCGGCCACGGTTACATGTCAGATCTGTTAAGAGGCGAGCCCACTTTCATACATTGTTTTATTTTGATTATTTTTTCCTCCTAAAGCAGCAATTTAAACATCCAAACATTGATTCAACAACTTATTTTGTTCAAAACATAAACGTTACATTTTGGAAAGATATACTGAATGAAGTACAGTGAAGTACTGTGAGGTACTGTGAGGTACAGTGAAGTACTGTGAGGTACTGTGATGTGCAGTACTGTAGTATGAAGTATCTGGGATCATGTGCTTGATCATTACAGTAGCTCTTTAGCTCCCTCTTCTGGTCAGATCTATGTACTCCACCTCCTGCAGAAGTTTGTTTTTAAAGTTTTTAAAAATAATAATAATAATAATAATAATACATTTTATTTGTTAGGCGCCTTTCAAGGCTCTCAAGGTCGCCGTACACATATACACACATACACAATACAAATAGAACAATGTAAAATGATTAAAAATACATTTAAAAACAAATATAGATTAAAAGACAGAGCAGTTATGGTCAGAGTGGTCAGGATGAGAAGGCCTTTCTAAACAGATAAGTTTTGAGTTTAGATTTGAAGTGTGGGAGTGAGTGTGTGTTGCGGAGGTCGTGAGGGAGGGAGTTCCAGAGCTGGGGAGCAGAGCAGCTGAAGGCTCTGCTCCCCATAGTGACAAGACGGGCAGGAGGGACAGTGAGGTGCAGGGAAGAGGAGGAGCGGAGGGAGCGGGCGGGTGTGGAGATGTGAATGAGGTCAGACAGGTATGGAGGGGCCAGGTTGTGGAGAGCTTTGTATGTGAGGAGTATGATTTTGTAGTGTATGCGGTGCGTGATGGGGAGCCAGTGGAGCTGTTGCAGGACAGGTGTGATGTGGTGATGGGAGGGTGTGTGTGTGATAATGCGGGCAGCTGAGTTTGGACCAGTTGGAGTTTATGGAGTGATTTCTGTGGGAGTCCGAACAAAAGAGAATTGCAATAATCAATACGAGAAGTGACCAGGCTATGGATGAGGATGGCGGTGGTGTGTGGGGTGAGTGAGGGACGGAGGCGGTGGATGTTTCTGATGTGGAAATAGGCGGACCGGGTGATGTTGTTGATATGGGAGGTGAAGGAAAGTGTGCTGTCGAGGATGACACCCAGACTCTTTACCTGAGGGGAGGGGGAGATAGAGGAGCCATCAATAGATATGGAAAAAGGATTTATTTTGCTAAGGGTGGATTTGGTGCCGACAAGTAAGAGTTCTGTTTTATTGCCGTTAAGTTTGAGGAAGTTTGAGGTGAACCAGGTTTGTATTTCTGTGAGGCAGTCTGTCAGGGAAGAGGGTGGAAGTGTAGAGTTGGGTTTACTGGAAATGTAGAGCTGGGTGTCATCCGCGTAACAGTGAAAGTGAATGTGGTGTTTTCTAAAGATGGAACCAAGGGGGAGAAGATAGATTAGAAAGAGCAGAGGACCGAGGACAGAACCCTGAGGAACACCTGATGTGACAGGGAAGGGGTGTGAGGTGAATGACTTGAGCTGAATAAACTGAGAGCGATCTGAGAGGTAGGAGTGGAACCAGGAGAGGGGAGTACCAGAGACACCAATGGAGGAAAGTCTGTCAAGGAGGATGGAGTGTGAAATGGTGTCAAATGCTGCACTGAGATCTAGCAGGAGGAGGATGGAGAGTGAACCAGAGTCAGCAGAGAGGAGGAGGTCGTTTGTGATTTTCAAAAGGGCAGTTTCAGTGCTATGGAGGGGACGGAAGCCAGATTGAAATTGTTCGTAGATGTTATTGGAGGAAAGATGAGTGTGGAGGTGGGCAGCAACTGTTTTCTCAAGGAGTTTGGAAATGAAGGGTAGGTTTGAAATGCGACGAAAGTTATTGAGGTCAGAGGGATCAGAACCGGGTTTTTTGAGTATCGGAGTGATGGCAGCAGTTTTGAGGGTGGAGGGAACAGTACCGGAGGTGAGAGAGGAGTGAATGATTTCAGTTATGAGGGGGGACAGTGCAGGGATGGAGGTTTTGATGAGGACAGTAGGGAGAGGGTCTAGTTGACAGGTGGAGGATTTGGAGTTCCGAATGAAAGTAGAGATTTGGGTGACAGAGGGCAGGGTGAAAGAAGAAAGCAGGTGCATTGGGGAAGCGGAAGATGAAACGGGTGGGTTTGAAACAGAGGGGTTGAGTTGCTGATGAATCAGTTGAATTTTGGTGGTGAAGAAAGCAGCCAGGTTATTGCAAAATTCTGAGGAATAGAGGTGAGGTGGAAGTGAGTCCGGGGGTTTTGTGATCTGTGAGAGGAGTGAGAATAGTGTTTTTGAGTTTCCTTCATGTGAACTGATTAAATTTGAGTAGTATGTGGATCTTGCTGTGGATATGGATTGTTTGTAATGGACGATGTGTGAGATGAAAATGTCTTTGTGTATGGTGAGTCCAGTTTTCCTGTAGAGTCTCTCCAGTCTGCGGCCTTGTGTTTTGAGGTGTCTGAGGGCGGGGGTGTACCAGGGTGCAGAGTGAGTGAATGAAACGGACCGAGTTTTGAGTGGGGCTATGGTGTTGAGTATGTGGTGGAGGTGTGTGTTGTAGTGTGTAAGAAACTCATCTGTTGTAGAAAGGCCTTCAGCACTGGGGAGGTCATTGATGAGTGATGAGAAATGGTCCGGGTTAATGTCCTTGATATTACGGAACTGTATAGTGCGAGGTAGGTTGGATTTTTTGAAACACAGGTTGATATTGAATGAAATTAGCAGGTGGTCAGAGAAGGGGATGTAGTGGGTTTGAAGATCCAATGGGGTTATTCCAGTGCAGCATATTAAGTCCAGGGAGTGTTTTTTGTTATGTGTGGGAAAATTGACGTGTTGTTTAAAACCAGAACTGTCCAGACAAGAGGTGAATTCTTTGGTGAGTGGGTTGTTGTAATTGTCCATGTGGATATTGAAATCTCCCAGGAGTATGACGTGCGGTGAGAGTGTGATGAGGTGCGATAAAAATACTGTGATGTCTGTGATAAAATCCTTGTGTTGTTTTGGTGGTCGGTAAACTGTGGCTATGATGGTGGGGATAGGTCCAGATAGTTGACAGACAGTTGTCTCGAACGAGTGGCAAGCAGGGACACTCACTGGCACCACCCTCCAATCTTCACGGTGGATGAGCGCGACCCCGCCCCCTCTGCCAGACACACGCGGTTCAGCCTGGTAAACAAACCCTCGTGGACTGGCCTCGTTGAGAGCAGTGTAGTCGTTTAGCTGCTGCCAGGTCTCCGTCAGCGCCAAACAGTCCACCCGGTGGTCCGCAAGGAGGTCCTGGACAAGCTGGCCCTTGCCCGTGAGGGAGCGGACATTCAGAAGCCCGACTTTGACCGGTGTGCTGTTAAGCCGGGTAGCCGCGCTAGCCACATTAGCCAACGGGACACGGGTTAGCACTGAGGAGTCCGCGCGTCGTCCCGGGTGTCTCCGTGGGTGACGGTCCAGAGACCAGAAGGACTGGATGGTGCTGGAAGTGCCATATTCAAAGTTTCTTCGTGCGCCCCGGTGTGTAACTCTGCGCCGGGGCACATACAGTATGTCCGGGTACTGAAGTAAAGCAGGCGCTGGTGGGTTGAATGGACTTCTGTATAAGAAAAACTCCGTGGGTGCATACTGGAACAGTGCCTGTGAAGAGTGGTGGATTACAGACAGGATGAACCAGGTTAAGACAAGCCGCACACAGAAGATCAGCATTGCCGGGTTGGACTTTAAATGTGGAGGGAAGCAGCAGGTAGCAGCAGGTAGCAGCAGGTGAGCTAAACGGCTAACACACAGCAACACTATTGACCGTCGATCAGGTAGTGCGATGGTTAGATGGATTAAATTGTCCACACGTAGACCACAAATGCAAAGTCCATTAACAATGCAGTTATCAGAAAATCATAATTCATACAAGCAGCGGCTGCCAAAAAACGCGCCAGCAAATGGGACTGTGTTTACTGCCTCCTCTTGAGTATCAGTGCATTTATTTGTTCATTTAAATAAAAATAGACTGAATTGAAATGAGTTCTTGTTTTTACTTGTAAAATTGTCACTTTTATTATTTTGAGTTTGTAAAAAAGCAGGTGTCAGTCTCACCATAGGGACGTCATGGAGCCTCTCAAAGCGGGACATGGATCTGATGTGTTGGACACACTGCACCAGCAGCACCACCAGACACAGCGCCACCACCAGGCAGAAGAGAACCAGCACAGACACCAGACCAGGGCTGTGCTCCAGGCCCGACTGCCAGCTCTCTGCAGGAGGACACACGATAAAACATCAAACATGTGCTTTAAAGCTGCACTATGGAACTTACACGTTTATTTGTACAGCACAGGTCACACACAAAGTAACGCAAAGAGCTTTACAGAATAAGAGAGAGAATCACAATACAACAAATCTAAACCGAAATAGTCACAAATAATCATCATAAAATCAACATTAAAACAGAAGAGGCAGAATAAAAACCTCTCAGTCACAGAAAAACAGAGTCTGGATTTAAACCTTTGGTCTGAGTCACATCTTCAGGAAGATCAGGTTTTAACTGCACAAAACAAACACTGATTCAACATGTTTAGACCTGGTCTAGTCCTGGTTTAGACCTGGTTTAGACCTGGTTTAGACCTGGTTTAGTCCTGGTTTAGACCTGGTTTAGTCCTGGTTTAGTCCTGGTTTAGTCCTGGTTTAGTCCTGGTTTAGTCCTGGTTTAGTCCTGGTTTTAGTCCTGGTTTTAGTCCTGGTTTAGACCAGGTTCAGTCCTGGTTTAGACCAGGTTCAGTCCTGGTTTAGACCAGGTTCAGTCCTGGTTTAGACCTGGTTCAGTCCTGGTTTAGACCTGGTTTAGTCCTGGTTTAGTCCTGGTTTAGACCTGGTTTAGTCCTGGTTTAGTCCTGGTTTAGTCCTGGTTTAGTCCTGGTTTAGACCAGGTTCAGTCCTGGTTTAGACCAGGTTCAGTCCTGGTTTAGACCAGGTTCAGTCCTGGTTTAGACCTGGTTTAGTCCTGGTTTAGACCTGGTTTAGTCCTGGTTTAGTCCTGGTTTAGTCCTGGTTTAGACCTGGTTCAGTCCCGGTTTTGTCCCGGTTTAGACCCGGTTTAGACCCGGTTTAGACCCGGTTTAGACCTGGTTTAGACCTGGTTTAGACCTGGTTTAGACCTGGTTTAGTCCTGGTTCAGTCCTGGTTTAGACCTGGTTCAGTCCTGGTTCAGTCCTGGTTTAGACCTGGTTTAGTCCTGGTTCAGTCCTGGTTTAGACCTGGTTTAGTCCTGGTTTAGTCCTGGTTTAGACGTGGTTTAGACCTGGTTTAGACCTGGTTCAGTCCTGGTTTAGACCTGGTTTAGACCTGGTTTAGACCTGGTTTAGACCTGGTTTAGACCTGGTTTAGACCTGGTTTAGACCTGGTTTAGTCCTGGTTCAGTCCTGGTTCAGACCTGGTTTAGTCCTAGTTTAGTCCTGGCTTAGTCCTGGTTCAGTCCTGGTTTAGTCCTGGTTTAGTTCTGGTTCAGTCCTGGTTTAGACCTGGTTCAGTCCTGGTTCAGTCCTGGTTTAGACCTGGTTTAGTCCTGGTTCAGTCCTGGTTTAGACCTGGTTTAGTCCTGGTTTAGTCCTGGTTTAGACCTGGTTTAGACCTGGTTTAGACCTGGTTCAGTCCTGGTTTAGACCTGGTTTAGTCCTGGTTTAGTCCTGGTTTAGACCTGGTTTAGACCTGGTTTAGACCTGGTTTAGACCTGGTTCAGTCCTGGTTCAGACCTGGTTTAGACCTGGTTTAGACCTGGTTTAGTCCTGGTTTAGACTATGACTGAGTTTAGCTGGAGAAAGTTGTTTTACGTCCACCCCCAGGTACCTCGCTGTCTCCCTCTCCGTCAACCACCTGACCGGCTTCCCCCTTATCCTCCACTGTGGTCCACCGTTCAGGGTCACTCTTCTCCCCTCCTTCATCAGGCAGAACCCGGTACATTTGGCGGGGTTCGCCGCAAGTCCAGTCCTTTCAGTGAAGGCCTCCGGGATCAGCAGATTCCTCGCCATCCCTTCATAGCCGCTACTTACAAGCACCAGATCGTCGGCATAGGCCATGGAGGTGACGCTCTGGTCCTGCCCAAACTCCAGGCCTTCCCCGTACTTGTCCAGGGCATAAAGGAGGGGATCCAGTTCAGATTAAACAGCAATGGTGGAAGAGGGTCCCCCTGCTTCACCCCCACCCTTATCTCTATAGGAGGAGAGGGGCGAGCTGCCGACATCACCGTGGTACGTGGCCCCGAGTACGCATCGGCGATGAGCCTCACAATCATCGGGTTCACCCGCCTCTTCGTCAAAGTCTCCTTTATGAGGCCGTGAGGGACGGTGTCAAAGGCCTTCTCCAGATCGATAAACACCACTGCCAAGTCAGCCTTGTTCTTTTAACTGTTCTTAATTAGCCCGTCAAGTACAGTGATGTTTTCGGATGCCCCCGGTCCTTCTATTTTTCCCCTCTTTCTGGGGTGCACGTTAGTTAATGTCTTTGCCGCCAAGTGGGAGAAAAGGCGCAGCAGGACAGAACTCAATGTCAGGGGGCGCCAGCTCCTGATGTCCGAGCCATTCCCTCCCCCTGCCGGACCACCCCGCTTGCTACCCACCGATTGAACATGGCCGCCATCGTCGTTTCCATGGGGTCTACCAGTGCGAGATGGCACCGCCGTATGCCGTCTGGCCCGAGACTGCTGCTCTTGTTCATCTTGCCCAGTGTGGCCTGGACCTATAAATTCACAGAAACCTTTTAGACACAAGCTGTAATTAATCTTCACTACCACTGAGCCTAATGTAACGACTTGAATTACAATTCACTCCTCTGATTCAATCTCTAAATCGATGACATCACACCCACTATTAAATTAACATCTAACGCTAATTGACTAATACTCTAATCAGTAAACACTGTAGATTTTTAATCCATCCAATTTCCAAATTATAAGGTCCCCTTCGTATAACTTTCGATACATGTACTTCTCATACTCCTCTGAGTAACAGGTATTGATTACGAATGTAAACTGGATGATTCTCACTAAGCTTTAGTAGCTCTTTTACTAACCTTATACCATTACCAACTAAGTATGACCTATGAACAATTAGAACGTCGGCTTAAAATTATTATTAGGTTTTTAATATTTTATAAATCTTATCTTTACGGTTCTTAATAGTTCATCAATTTTCCTCCATGCACATAGATATTTTATATATAGTTTTTACACCAACTCACCTTAGTAAACCTAAATACTACTCCCGCTGCATACTTTCTCCAAATTAATCTCATCTTGGGTAATGACCGGCCCCTGAATTTTGCATCTACTCAGGAAAATATTCTATCCTGATGTACTCTCCCTAATTTATTTTATGCTACCATCTACGACGTCTACATGATAACTTCACCATCTATAATCAATTATTCTACCTTCTTACGTTTAGCCCTTCATCATTCATTGTCCGGTCTCCCTTTATCCTTAGCTACAACCAGGTTCTGATTTATTTTACATTTGTTTCTAATAATATAATGATCAATCAGTAGTACGTTCCCAATCACGTTCTGTAGTTACTATTATCAACATCTACATGAGTATTTTGCCAATTACAATTAATTTCCTGCCTTTTTCATCTTCATAGCTCTTAGCAGTACACTGTCTCAACTGTCCAATTAGTAGACACACAAACTGACCTCTTCGGTAGTCGCAGGATCCCTCAAGGGCAGGTCATCAGCTGTCCATTGGTGTCTGGTGCCCTCCTTAGTCGTTAGGATGGGCTCTCCTCTCACATTTTATCCTATTAATTGGCCACCTAGCACTCTCCTGGCCACGTGTGTCCTTTTGTAATGCAGTATGGCTCTTCTTAGTGTGCTGCTTATAGAGCCCTCAGCACCAGTGGAGTCGATTCTCCCTGGTCCATTCTGCTTTGATTGTCGGTGTTGTTTTAGGGCTGAACTCACTGGTCTAGCTGCCTTCTGGTTGTGGCCTTCTCCTCGCTCTCACTGGGTGTGAGCCAAAACTTGACCAATTTGCCTCTTCATGCCTTGACCGGCTCCCTCCACCTGTGGGCAAATCAAACATCATTAGTAGCTCTCATTGACCACTCTCTTCTCACTGATTATTACTTCATTGCATTACTTCCTTTTGATGTACGGAGGTCGGAGGAGGTAGCCCCTAATTGTAGCCTGTTGTGGCTAGCCCGTTAGCTTCGACGCACTAGCCGTCTCTGTGCCAATTAGATAATCTTGTCAAATGTGCATTATTAACTTATCCGATTCACATTAATGCATAATCAATCCGAGACAGTTAGGTAGGATGCGGTAGTGTATCAACCTTTTCTAACTTCTCTTATTTCCTAATGTTCCGGACTAGGCCTCAGCCTGACCTCGTGTGTGCTGAGGCTAGTGGCTCTCAACTCTAACGCACTTTGACTGTTAGGGATTGAGTAATCCGTGGTCAAACTTGACATCGAACATACGCTTCTGATTATGCAACTAATTTCACTGTGATACATAACACAATCTGCTAATCAAGAAGAAAATGACCTTTTTCTGTAGACAGAACGTTTGCGCTCCGTACTGCGTCAAACTGGTCTGGGCTCCTCTGGGTCATTGGCTGCTGTGTTTGCATGACTTGTGCCTGCTTAACCCATAGGCGAAACTAACCATAGTTCCCCGTATTTTCTTAATTTAAGACACTAGTCAGACAATGTTTTATTCAATCAGTGACATGTATTATGAGTTTGACCCAGAACTGGCTTCTTTTTGTACTTCACATCTTTAGGTACGTATAGTTGTGTACACCGTATTATTAAATGTAGTGCGTAACCACTATACTTTTACACGATGTTGACCGCCGTGAGTATGCGGTTTAGTTGAAATATATAACTGAACTTTAGCGCTTCTGAGCGGTGAGAATGTTTGAGCCCCTCCCGGTCTGAATTCCATAATTCGGAGCAAATGCGCGTTCCCGTATTCTCAGCGACGTGTAAAACGAGTTTTAACTTTGAGGCTGGTACTTATACGTGCCTCACATCTTCAGGTAAGTATTACTCTAGTTTTTAAGTGATGTATTGTGAGATATTACTACACTTTAAAGTGACGCTTTGACCTCTGCCGGCGTGCTATGTGGTCGTAGTGAATGCCCGAGTTTGGACGCCTCTGAGCGGAGAGAGTGTTGTAGCCCCGCCCGGTCTGAGCTCCATGAATCGGAGCAAATGCGCGTTCTCGTATGAATTGTGACACGTACAATAAGTTGGACTTGAAACTGGTGCTTGCATGTGTCTCACATCTTCAGACAACCTTGTCTAGTTAAAATGATGTATTTTAGTTAAATTTGCTATGTTTCTAGTGTCGTTCTGACTTCTGTCTGGCGCGGAGCGGTCGGAGCGGGTGCCCGAGTTTAGACGCTTCTGAGCGGTGAGAGCGGTTGAGCCCCGCCCGGTCTGAGCTCCAGGCTCCGGAGCAAATGCGCGTTCCCGTGACTTGACTGCTACAAAATTGACTTTCTGTGTGCAACCACCCTCACAGCCCCACACATGGAAGTAATTCAACTATATTTCATCAACTTATGATACGATCTACATTGGCGGTGCCTTGTACGCTGCCCCCAAGTAACTTTAGGTTTTTCGCGTCTTGTGCTTCCCTCCTGAATGCGATTTCCGGCGCCCGGATTGACTCCGTTTAGTTTAGCCTTATACAGTGTCCATTCTAATATAGTTGTAGATTCTACCCTTGCACCATCCTGGTTTTCTGTCCCAACTTTCATAAGTCTGACCCTATTAGGACATCCACAGTAACTGGTGAATGCATCAGTAGGTAATGACATTACAAGAAGATCTCAGCAACAATAATTAAATTTATGTGTAATTGAACACAAATCATCATTATAACACATCACCAAAAACAATTAGTACTAAACATTAATTATTAACAACTATTTACAATACTGAAACATAACAATGAATAAGATATTAACGTTCACAAATGATTATAACAAACTGGAACAACAATTACTATAAAAATTAATTAAACAACATTCACTATTTATATCAACAATTTAACTATTTACATACTTTAATCTCTTGCCTCAACATACACTTATTCACAAGCTAAACACTCGCCACCAACTTCTTATAGGCCCTACACAATTTTATCGTTCCCCCTAGGGCCACCTTAACGAACGACCTACTGTTTAGCTTGATCCCTTCTCTGGACAGGCCGATATCCTCCAGGATGGCTTCGTTCGGCCTGTACCATTTCCCCCGCGCTCCCATGGGGAACCCTCTCACCGTGACCTTGCTAACTTTCAGCCACTCCCTCACGGCGTCCACATAAGGCCGATACTTTCTCGCCTTCCTGGCCGCTGCCTCACTTAATGTATCATTATTCTGCTCAAAGCAGACGGCCACGTCGACAAGATGGGCCACCTCCCCCTTCACCATAATCAGGTCCGGTACCCCTGTTGCTCCACCCGCTGTGAGCCGGTGCTCCCGCCATACTCTCCAACCCTTCCCCTCCGCCAAGGTTACCAACCTCAGACACACATTATTGTGTGTCCGCATCCGGTTCTCTCTCATCTCAGGACAATTTCCTATGACATGGGCCATTGTCCCGGGCACGTAACCACACAATTCACACGGTGTGGCCTCGGCTGACTCTCCGTATCCCTTTTTTGTTACCAGGGTATTTGTCCTGAGCTGCAGGGCTGTTATGAACTCTGGCTCGCTCAGTCCTGAGCCTCTGGGGTCGCTGCACCAAAAGTTGGAGGTCTTATCTCTCCTAAACACTCTCACCCCCTTCCCATGGCTCAGCTGACCCGCCCACTTCACAAACTCCCGGTCCTTAAGTGCCCTCGCCGTCAGCGAGCCGTGGTCCATTTCATCCACGTTCTCTGGCGGTTCCCTGCCCGTCACCACTCGGTACAGCCGCTTCACCTGGGGGAGGGGGGGGCATTAAATTAGTACATAGATTCATTCTAAGTTACCGTCTCCACTCACACACCTTCTGGACTCAGCATTTCAGTGGAACCATTATCCCACGCCCTCCTACTCTCATTAACACGTTATACTTTACTGCATTCTCAACCAGCTTAGACACAGTCTGGTTCTTACCTGCTGCTCCAGTCCCGTCATCCGGGCCACCTCGTTGGTTAGGGCATCCGGAGAGGCCAACATTTTTAATAGCCTCCTCAGTCTGGTTGCGGGGATCTGTGTCTCCAACTTTGGCAGACCCAGGCCTCCGTCCGCAAAGCTGGAGTACAGTAAACCATCTGTGGTGTAGGGCTCCAAATGGAGCCACCCTTTCACGGCCCTCCTCACCCTGACATCCACCTCTTTGAGGTCGCAGGCCTTGGACCCCGAATAGTCCATAGCGTACTGCACCCTCGGTATTAAATAAGTTCTGGTCATCTGCAGCCGCTGTGTGGGTTTCAGGTGCGCCCGGGTCACCCGCTCTATCATTTCGTCCAGGACTGGCAAGACCCTTGTTGGACACACCCCTGTCCAAGGACTTATGTCCACACCCAAGTACCTTGTCGTCTCCCTCTCCGTCAACCACCTTATCGGCTTCCCCCCTATCCTCCACTGCGGTCCACCGTTCAGCACCATCCTTCTTCCCTCTTTCGTTAGACAGACCCCTGTGCACTTGGTGGGGTTCGCCGCCAGTCCAGTTCTTTGTGAAGGCTTCCAAGATGAGTAGATTCCTCACCATCCCCTCATAGCTGCCACTCACCAGCACCAGGTCATCCGCGTAGGCCATTGAGGTGACGTGCTGGTCCTGCCCAAACTCCAGGCCTTCCCAGTACCTATCCAGGGCATAAAGGAGGGGATCCAGTGACAGGTTGAATAACAAAGGTGAAAGGGGGTCCCCCTGCTTCACCCCCACCCTGATCTCTATGGGAGGTGAGGGGCAACCCGCCGACGTCACCGTAGTGCGTGCACCGGAATACGCACTAGTGATGAGCCTCACGGTCCTCGGGCTCACCTGCCTCCTCATCAATGTCTCCTTTATTAGGCCATGGGGGACGGTATCGAAGGCCTTTTCTAAATCCACAAATACCACAGCCAAGTTCGCCTTATTCTTTTTGCTGTTTCTTATCAGCCCATCCAGAACGGTGATATTTTCGGAGGCTCCCGGTCCCTCTATGAATCCCCTTTGTCTGGGGTGCACCGGGCAAGCCTCCGTCAGCCTCTTGGCCACCAGGTGGGAAAATAGGCGCAGCAAGACCGAGCTCAATGTCAGGGGGCGCCAGTTTTTAATGTCTGAGCCCTTTCCTCCCCCCGACTTTTGGATCAGTGTGGTCCGGCTCCTCTTCACCACTCGGGGCACCACCCCGCTGACCAACCACTTGTTAAACAGGGCCGCCGTCGTCGTCCCCATGGGGTCCGCCAGTACCAGGTGACACCGCCGTATGCCGTCCGGCCCGGGACTACTCCGCTTATTCATTTTGGCCAGTGTGGCCTGGACCTATAAATTCAAAAGAAACCTTATTACAACTAAAATAATCTCACTACAACTGTACCCAATGCAATGACCAATACTGCAATACATAGTGACGACATCACGCCCACGGCTTAATTAACATGTAAACATTAACCCTCTGATGCATGAATTATGAAAGCCTTGGTCAAGATTTTTTTCTGAGGTGTTTTTCTTCTTCTCAGGACATGAAAAAAAGTTCAACTCTTTTTTTTTTTCAAAAAATATGATTTTTTCATGAAGTTACAGACATGTCCAATCCAGTGAACTATGCGCACCTGAGCACTCAACATAAAACATTGTGAACTGACTGTAAAAATTACTTAATTTGTGTTCTATTGTAAATATATAAACACATGTTTCTTTTTATGCTTTGAAAAACATTTCAGCAATTTTGGGGAAATTTCAACACTGTATAGGTGCAACATTTAGGCCTGAATAAGAAAACCAATCTCACACCTGAATGTGTCAAATCATCTCAAACAGGAGAAACATTATTGTGAGTCTCCACACTTTTATAAGGATGCAGGACAAATTAACATATTAACAAATCCTTATATTGGCATGTTGGAAGAAAACATGAACTGACATTTTAGTCTCTGCAACTTGGAACTTGTTCATCACACCTAAGCTGTATGAAAGTTTACAAAGTATCCAGGGCACAGTGGCAACAGCATTGAATGCAGATGTGTTATGTCTTCCGTCTGCATGCAGCATCATGGCATCTGTTTGCATTTTTATTTTATTTATTTTTTGCATTGCATATTTTGCATTTGTTCATATCTGATTACAGACATAGTATTTGCAATTATTCCAAGATGAAGGCCATCCTCACGAGACCAGTACATTCTTGCCCTAAGATGCCGAATGTACCCCATGATCAGGCTGATTCCTACAAAAATCTGCATCTTTTCTCCTATCACTGCCAAATTTTCTTTCCCTTTCTGATGAGAGGATACAAGTTGGTGTTGTGCATTATATCATCAATGAGATCTGCTGGAAACAGATGTCTGAAGAAATCTATGGGATCTCTTCTCTCCACATTCAATTTGCATTCTCTTAGAAAAGTCAAGTCTTCATCAAAATCAATGTCTTGGACTTTCCAGATATTTTTGCGGGCTTGAGTGTGATCAGGTACCATGTGCCCATCTTCCACAGCTCCCTGATCATGCTGACCTTCCTCTGCATCCTGCTCCTCATCATCCTCACTTTCTGCATCCTGACTGTCTTTATCTCCATCAGCTTCAACTCCTATGTCTCTGTTCTTCTCTGTTCTACTCATCGTCACTGTGCTCACTCTACTCATCATCACTACACTCATCATCACTGGATCTGGTTGGAATTTCCTGAAATATTCTGTAGGCTGCCTTATTCTTTGCTGCGTCTACAAAATATGATACAATAATTATTATAGTATAGTAACTACTCAAGCTAATCTGCACAAAAAATTATATTTTAAATGAAAATCTTATAAATATAACAATTATACACTGACTTATAACCAAAACAGTCAGAAGAAACAGTGAAACAGTTACATGCTAGTGTTAAAAAATATACTCGGTGATGCATGATGTCCACTTCACTGGACACATGGTTAATCATCATTTTCTACATATTGGACCAAAATTTTATTTATTCCAAACTGATAATATCCTTCCCTATATATTACTGCACATCATCATATTTTTTTTTATCAGTGGGGCTCCTCCAGCATGGAATGATTGACAGGATATACCAGCTGTGGTCTGCAGGGGTGGCTGTTTGTCGGCCATCTTGGATTCAGAGGAAATTTACATGCAGTTACACCAACTGACCACTGAATTTACCCCAATGGAGTATGGCAGCAGAGAGCACTCTAGAGGCTGATGTGCACTTCCACCATATAAACCAATGCAGTAAAGAGAAAGTTATGTTTTAGTAGCTGTCCACTGCAGTGACCACTATGCACCAGAGGGTTAATTGATTAATACTTTATCAGTAAACTCTATATAATTTCTTTCATCCTATCTCCATAATTGTAAGTCCCTCCTTTATAACTCTCTATAACTACTCCACATACTCCTTTGTGTAACAGATATTGATTACGAACGTAAACTGGAGGATTCGCATGAAGCTTTAGTAGCTCATTACTAACCCTGTGCCATTACCAACAATGTACGAAGTTTTTATTACCGTAAATTTCGGATTATAAGCCGCTACTTTTTTTCCACGCTTTGAACCCTGCGGCTTATACAGCAGTGCGGCTTATTTATGGATTTTTTACTGGATAACGGCCCCTGGGTTTTATTTTCACGGACAAGCCTTCTACACGTGGCAGATAAATATGGCAAAAACAACTTAAGTGCATTAAAAAAATACAACTCACCAAACCGCTGCATCAGAGAGAGCCCTGCGCTGATTATGTGATTATGTCTACTCTGCTCCGCAGTTTCTTTCAAAAAAAAACAAAAACAAAACTCTAAAGGCGTATCGTTTAATCCCAGGTGCTTATTCTCCATGTGCCAAAGCAGTTTTGAAGGTTTCATTGCCTTATTTGCTTTTCCCGTATGTTACGTAGAGCGGACTCTGTGCGTGAGTCACCTGCAGCGACAAACCCAGATTTTAAGTGGGCATTGTCTGTTAAATTTATCTTTCTTTTTCTTGGAGGTCGTAGTCTCCTCTTCTGGCTCCTCAGTTGTCCTTTTCCCCTTTGTTAAAAGCTCCCCAAAGACTTTTGTTTTGGCTCATTTTCACTCGCTTGTGGCTCTACTTTTGGGGGACGTGTCTGATGTGTTATACGTGATACGTCATCGCAGAGACAAGAGCAGATAATAAACTTGCTACAACATCAAATAGATTTCTGTGGCGATTTCCTGCAGGATTTTCATGATACATCTACGGACGAGCTTATTAGTGTGTCATTAGGGACGGGCCAAAGTTGCTCCTGACCCCTGTGCGCACAGCGTCTGAAAATCAGGGCTCTTTACGCAGGACAGTGAGCTGTGTGTCAGTGTCTGTGTCAGTGTCAGTGTCAGTGTCAGTGTCTGTGTCAGTGTCAGTGTCTGTGTCTGTGTCTGTGTCTGTGTCTGTGTCTGTGTCTGTGAGACGTGAGCGGTGTTTGTTTTGAACATTGTTCCGCGAGTGTGACGCTTATTTTGAGCAACGAAAAATAAGAAAATATAATTTTATTTTAAGATCATAATAATCTTCCAATTTAAACTACAACAAAAAAAGAGCTAACACAAATAAAATACACTTCAGCCACGCAGAGCCGCAGTATAAGGCTGAAAGAGGCGCATACGGCTCCGGAGCTGCGGGTTGCCGACTCCTGAAATAGAGCCACTGCACGTAAGCTCGACATCAATGAATCCAACTTGGTCAATGTAAAAGACGACAAAAGTTTTCAGAGGAAATAAAAGCAGATTTTCCGTTTTTTGGTGCAGTTTCATTTTATAAACCTGCAGATGTGTTCATCCCGTGTTGTTGTCGTGTTGGTTCCAATTTTCAGGCACACTTTAAAAAAAAAGTGTGTCGGTGCACCGTCTTTCTGTGTAAATGTCTCATGTTACAATATGAAAACCTGCGGCTTTTATTCAGGTGCGGCTTATATATGTACAAAATTGATTTTCTCTTCAAATTTAGCTGGTGCGGCTTTTATTCAGGTGCGCTCTGTAGTCCGAAATTTACGGTAGTCATTAATCTAATCTATACTATTCTTAATATTCTTCTTCAACTATCCTCCATGTACATAGATAACTTAACTATAGATGCTCAGCAGCTCATCATATTTAACCTCTTAACTGCTCTCATATCATAATTTCTCCAACTAAATTTCAACCGGGGTAACAATCCAGTCACTGGTTCTTGCATTATTCAGGAATAAATCTCAATATGTACTCGCCCAATAAATTTATTTTTTCATTAACAGGATCTAAATTTCATTATGTACTCGCCCAAATAAACCTTAATTTTACTTTAACAGGTCCACATTCGAATCTTACCAACATTATCCATAATTCCATTCTTACTTTGCATAGTTTAATCATTCACCGTCCTAATCGACCATTAAATTTACTCTCAAACTTACCTCCTCGGCAGTCACTGGGATTTCCAGGGGGGTGTTATCTGCCTGGGGTAAGCGTCCGAAGCCCCCTAGCGAAGTCACGGTGATGGTCCTCCCCCATACTCCCTTGTAGTGGGCCGTCACCTCGCTTAGAGGAATGGTGCACCCCTCTGACTCTCCCTCCAGGACCATCTCGGCTGCTCGCTTCTTGTCCTTGTTCCATAATTGCTGTAGGCGGCGGTAGCCAGCCCTCTTCCCTCCCGTGCGGTGGGTGCGGCTTATCGGCCTCCAACCCCTCAGCCCCATCCTCCTCTGTATCTGCCTGACGAATGCCAAGGCTTCAATGTCGACCTCCTTTGCCGTCTGTATCCTCCCCTGGCCGCTCCTCTCCATAAATAAAGCCGGGTCTTCATTAGGCTCCTCTAACGGCTCAGGCTCCTGTGAACAATATACAAAATGTAACATTATGTCTGAGAGTAAGAAATGACACCGTCTCGTGGAAAGCAGAACACACTGTAATACAGAACATACCTCTTCAAAGATTAGCCCCAGCTCCCTCCTCATCGTCTCCTCCCTAGCCTCTGCCGCCCTGCTGCGTTCTCCTCCCAAGTGGCCCGGCTCCTGCCTTATTCCCTCCATATACTCCTCCGGGTGGGCCCTCAGCCGGTGCTGTGACAGTCCCCTCTGGCTCCTGAACGTCTTGGTGCAATGGCTGCACCTCTTTTCGCCTCCCCTAGACGATGGGCCCCGCTTCGCCCCGCACACAGCCACATGGCCTGCCAAGTTGGCCACCTTTGCACACGACGTTCCGCACCTTTTGCACAGCAGCAGCACCCTCCTGGCCATGTGCGTCTTGCGGTAATGGAGTAAGGCTTTATTTAGGGTGCCCAAGCTTCTCCCGCACAGGGCGCACGGGGTAGGCGTCCACGGACTCCTCAGTCCTACCCAGACATCCGAAGCGATCTTGTGTCGTTTCACGGCTATGGGCCTTCCCCTTATTTTCCCCTTTGTGGACATTATTATGATGCTCCTATCAGCTCCCCCCAGTTCCGGTATCAATGCCCTCCTCGCGTGTGGCGAGGAGCCACCTTGATCCCTCCTCCTTTGTATTGCTGCACTTGTCTTGGGGGTGAACTTGGAGGGCATACTTCCTCCCGGCTGGAGCCTCCTCCTCTTTCTCGCTGCCAAAGCGGGACACTCGGGGCTTCCTCCTCTTCTCATTTTTGTTATTTGGCTCTTAACGCCTAAGGGCAAACCAAACACTCTTATTAGTGGAAGCTTTATCCTCTCTCTCCTCACTGAATCAATTATCCCCATTAAAACACTCTCATTCTGATACTAGAGAGTCTTACAATATTTTAGCCTCACATGGTTAATCATAAGAAGGATGCCCGTTAGCTGTGATGCATCAGCCATTCTCCGTTTCAACTAATCAACCAGTTTTACATTTCAATATCTCACTCGTAATTATTATAAGGTTAAAACGTAACCTGGGACATTTTCTGACAAATTTATATTGGAAAAGCCTCATTAATCAGTTTACTTTCGTCCAGGTTTGAACCTTACTATGAATCAACTTTGATACTGACAGTAGCGGTCACAGCATCAGTTACTCACTAATGTCCAAATTAACATCCAACATGACAAGCTGTCCCCTAATAGTTACTCTTAGTACTCATTCAACATAATTGAGAAAGAACTTACCGTCTTCTCCACTCTAAGTGCTGTAACTCCCGTGTATTTTCCTGAATTGTGTGTGAGAAATTCTCCGTGCCTGGAAAGGGAGTCTAACGGCGGGAAAAATCATCACTGGCCCTTATATACATATGCCCTATGGCGGGAAAATATTAATAACTGCTGAGTCATCATATCTCAACGGCGGGAAAATATTGACAGCGGCTGGGTAGTCAGCGCAACTCATTCTATTTTGGCTCTCAGACATTAACCATGTCTCTTGTGAATCACATTAGGTACAAATTAAACTCTGGATATGACACGAGAAACCCCCCCTCCCTAATTAGGATTATGACAGCTCCTGCTCCGAGCCGCGGAGCTTTAGCGGAGCTGCGTCGTAAATCATCCCATGGAGGAGAGCTCTTTTTCGGATAGACTGTTAGCGGTTAATTCGTCCTCTCATCTAACGTTTGAAATCCTTGCCTATGCATTAAATTTAACTAAATGTACTACGTTTTGACCTAATAATGCGGTGTAATTAGATTGACTCTGTCCCACTGGTAACGTGCTTCAGACTGCTCTCTTTCCGTCAGATTTTTACCATATATGTCAGCGTATTAACATTAACTCCTAGATTCACACATTTTTCGGGCCGGACAATGTACATAAATGCTTATCATCAATCTATAACTAGACCTTGGTAAGGTTACTGTAATGATTCCTCGTGCTCCTAAACTGAACTTTTCCCTCCGCTTCTGCGGATCTTTCGGCTGTTCGGCCTCTAACTGCGCCCGGTGTCGGTGCCTCTGACGCGGTGTAATCACTAGCGACTGACGAGTCAACCTTTCTTATCATTTGGCACACTCACTGGCTCATCTTGTAAACACCTTATGATTACATTACATATCAATCTTTAATTGAGTGTTATCAATGTTGAGGAGCCCCCTGTAGTGTAGTCTAACGGCTCTTGCTCCGAGCTGCGGGACTCTTAGCGGAGCGTCGGCCGAGAGTCCTCCCAGTGATGAGAGCTTATAGTCGGATAGACTGTTAGATATCAGTGCGCCCTTCCTTGTATGTCTAGGCTTGGTAAGCCTTCTGTTCTCGACTATTTTATTATATTAGGTAGCACTATAATTACAGGTAAGTGCCTTATTATCTTACTGTGACTTAGCGCAGTCTCCGTCTATATTTTGAGCCTTTCATACTAATATTAAACACTTAAACTTACCAACGAAATTATACAACGGGGTTACAATTTCCTGCTTGGTTTATTATATGATTATTGTAGCGGCACCTAGTCATGGGCAATGTACGATTACTGTTTCTCCAATGTTAGGTGTAACTATTCACGATTAAGAGCTAACATTTACTTATATGATGATAAGATTCCTCTCGTTAGGGTTTATTACGTCTCCATACGAGCCACTATTATCTACAACCCGATACTGGGGATATTAACGAGGTAATCATATTATTATGGATCTTAGTAGATTATGCTCCGTGACTGCGGATCTTCAGCTGAGCGGCCTCCTTGCGGCTCCCGGGGACGGTGCCTCAGATGCGGAGAGGCCAGTAGCGGGTTATGGACCCATGTCTATTCTCCTATTCGCTTGAACACTTGATGCTTAGACATTAAGGGTTTTAACGGTGCGACGGCCTAATATTATCAAAGAGATTACATACATAATCGGGCAACCTGTCAGCGGTTTACTCGTCCTCTCATGTAATATTATTATCTGAATGTGCCTACTAATCTAGACAAATTATGTTACAGCAGGAATCACACCAATGGTAGGTGCTTATTATTATTATTATACAGGGGATTTAACGCAGGGCCCTATCAGGATTATGCTCTGTACTTTACTGAATCTTATGCTAATGTATTGACTGCACATGTAAGGTTTTCATGCTTAGAATCTCAGTCATTATTATCAACGAACTATCCCATTGGCAACGTGCGTTCATATGGTTCTCTCATTGTTATTCATTAGCTATTGATTAAGATTAACACTAACTCTGATCGGTCGTTAACTCGATTATCAGTGTTATATCTCCTTGTGACTAACATTCTTCTAACTTAATATGGGGGGATTCTAATGTATAAATTACAGTATTATAGAAGTATATAGTCAGGCCCCGGTACGGCGGGTCCTTAGGGTGATGCTTTATGGGAATATGAACGGAAATAATTCCCGGGATGTGCAGACGGATCAACTTGATCTGAGCAGTGGGTCTAGTGCAGCGCGGGACTAATGTCTTCCCTGGGTGGTGTTCTCACATTCGTTTAGCTTTCAGCGGGTTTTATTCGTCCTGCCATTGAATATTTTCATCTGAATGAGCCTACTAGCCTGAGCATAATTCGTTTTATTATGCACAGCGTCAAACGCAGGTAGGTGCTTTAATTATTATACAACGACTCAACCTGATATCTCACCAGATTTATGTCACCACAAAGCTAATGCTATACACCGGGTCCAACAATACTACGCCTGAGTACTGCATATAACGGTACAGATAATCTTGATACCAATTATTGATCACTGTAATAACACCGTCTCACGAGCTAAGTGCGATTGTTGTCCCCTTCATCATTACGCAACAACTACTTGAGTTAAACATTCTTCTAATCGGTTGTACCTACGCTTTGGTTAATAATATTATGCCTCCAAGTGAACAACCTTAATCCTCAAAATCGATACTACAATGTTAGTGTATGTTACTCCCGTTTTATTAAACCTATTGCTCTTACTCCGTGACTACGGGTCTTAACCGGACGACCATCAAACTGCGCCCGGGGATGGGAGCTCAGATGCGGCGAGACTATTATGGACTGAGTCACCAATGTTTATTATCTTATTAATGTAAGCGCTAGTTAGACACATCATAATGTCGCTTCGTGACTTATAAATAAAATTGAACTTTAACTGAGAAGATCTATTGTTGTTGAGCCCGCTTGCTTCTTCTTCGAGCGGTGGACGTTTTAACGACAGCGAAAGATGGACCAGCGAGGAGGGTCTTGTTACTGTAAACGTCAATTTTAACCTACAGGTAAGTACCACGTTATTATACAGCATCCTAACTGAGATACTAAGACTCAGTCTAGTAGCATTACTATGAATTAATTATGTACTATACACTCAGGAATATAGAAACTGCGCTAATATGACTGTTGTTATAACATTATGTGGGAGTAATTAATTTTATATTGTACTTATCATTCTTGTTAATGATATATGTTAATTTTATATCTATATTTCACAATTAACCACACAATCTTGACACAATATTATATATTTTAATGATATGTTGTTATGAAAGGAAGAAGGTAAAAAAAAAAAAAAAAAATCATTATTGAATTTGACAGTAAAATACATTTGTTTGCTTGTTCTTATTATTTTTGTATTTAGTATATAACATTTTGTTTTGGGTGTTAGGATTTTTAACATACTGCTTATATAATTTCATTTTCTTGAATTCCTTTTGTTATCCATGGTTTGGCATGTGTACTATGCTGTTTAATTATCTTTCCATGGTAGACACATTATTGTTGTGTATTAACTGTCCTAACTGCAGCATGTAGAGACTGAACAACAGGGGCCCCAGGATTGACCCCTGGGGCCCCCCACAGGGAGGCGCTGCAGACTCGTTCTCTGGGGGAGGTGGAGGTGTATCTATCTATCTAAAATTACATTTGTGTAATTATTAATGCAGTTTCTTGAACTGGCACCACATGTATCCAAGATGGCGCCACGTACGGTCGCCCTGGTGATTTGGTGCGCTGTGTGTTTTTGTTTTTGTGTGTTTTTTCTGTGTCTGCGTGCTCTTACACCCGTGAAGAGCTCTTAACTATCAGAACAACAAAAAGGGACACTTTATAACACCGGTCACTTTAATAAGCCATGTTTGCACTGTTGTTCTGATGCTGCTGTTGTATATATTTTCTCCCTTTAAGTATTTCATTTGATTTTTTAAGCATATCTTTTTAACTTTGTGCATGCCCTTATTTGTATTTGTATTTATTCAGTGTGTTTATGTTGCACTTTTTCACCGAAGCAAGTTCCTAGTTTGTGAACTGTGTTCACAGACTATGGCAATAAAAGTCTGATTCTGATTCTGATTCTGTCTTTATTTATATACTCAAACTCTGCTACACCTGTCACTATAACATCTGTCACTATAACACCTGTCACTTTAACACCCGTAACACTCCTGCTCCTGTCCGCTCCTCCTCATCGAGCCTTTGAGCTGCTCGGTGCTGAGGAGCTCCATCCAGTCCACAGCCCCCTTGATAGACCTCCTGGGTCTATCAAGGGGGCTGTGGACCCGCTCTTGTATTAGACGTCACTGTTTAAGTCCCGAAGATGGCACGGCGCACTGAGCGCAAGAAAGAGCCCAACCTCCTGCTGTTCTCCAGGGGCGCCTCCAGGTGATAGCGGATGGTGTTCAGGACATTGGAGCTGAAGTCTTTGTCGGCCAGAGCGGCGCCGTGCAGATGGATCTTCCTTCGGCCTTTCCACAGGTCTTTGTACACGGCCGAAGCCACTTGGTTGTATTTGCTCGGCTTCACCACAACGTTCCACTCTGACACCTGTTCCTTCAGCTTTTCCAGCAGGTCCTGGTACAGAGGTAAACTGAGAGGGTGCAATTCTGCCTGGAAGATCTTTGAGACCACCTCGACCACCAGCGAGTTGCAGTCGTCTGTGCTCCACAGCTCAGGCAGGGGGTCCGGCCTCTGGGAAGTAGAGGTCCTGGGCACATCTGGAGCGGGCGGTGGAGATTCAGCCACTCTATAGTCCTGGCTACCTGACGGAGGAGGGTCATACTGCTGGGGCTGAGGGGGGAGGACGGGGACATACTGCTGGGGCTGAGGGCGGGGACATACTGCTGGGGCTGAGGGGGGAGAGCGGGGACATACTGCTGGGGCTGAGGGGGGAGGGCGGGGACATACTGCTGGGGCTGAGGGGGGAGGGCGGGGCCATACTGCTGGGGCTGAGGTCTTGGTGTGGTCTTGCGGTGACTGGACATTCTGAAGACCAGTCTGCGGATCCTCGCCAGAGATCTCTGGACCGGGTCGGTCAGGGTGGGCACCTGCATCTGCATGTGCAACCAGTTAGACATTTGGCGCAGAAAGGTCCGCACCTCCAGCCGGACGCCCTTCCTGAACGTTCTCTGGCTTTGATCGACGAAGACGTGGGTCGTGATGATGTCAGTGAGGTTCTCGCTGAGATCACTCAACTCTCCCTGGCTGATGTACTGGGACAGAGTTTCGTACACGTCCCCCTCCACATGGACAAGCTCCTCCAGAAGAGGAGAGGCCTGCTCCATCACCTCCTCTGGGGACACTCCAGGACGAGCACCAGGGCTCCTGCAGAGGCAACACAATGAATCTCGCAGGACAGTTTTAGCGCGGCATAACGTGAAGAAAGCTTTCACCCTATTGACCAGTCCTGTCAGACATGGCCGGCGGGTGAAGCAGTAGCCGTCCTTCTCTGCAAAAATGTAAGACCCTCCGGTCTCAGACTCGATGAGGCCGTCCGTGATGGAGTTGACGATGGCGGAGGCCGCCCTGAGGCTTTCGTCGCTCAGATTCCTCTCCTCCGCTCCGCTCAGCTCCATGGCCTCGGCCAGCAGGATGTCCCTCACCTCTGCTGTGGCATCTTGGACGCTGAGGCTGGAGCTTTTTGCCAGTACCACTGACCTGCCTGAAGCAGAGTCAGGACTGAGGATGTTAGAGGCAGCACTGGTGGTTTTCAGAGCGTCTCCACAGCGGGGACACTCTACTTCATCAGAGAGTTCCTTCTGGCCAAAGCATCTACATGACATATATGTGCCCAGCGTCTCTCTGAGCTTCTTGCACCTGCTCCTGGGCTCTGCTTTCTCCTCTGTGCTCTGCTCCGTGGCCTCAGGGGTCAGTGGTGTGGATCTGAGCCCGGTGATGCTGGGGGCTCTCTGCTCTTCCTCTGTCTCTTCAGGAGCTATAATGACGTCCTGCTCCTCATCATGGTGCCTTTGTGAATTAGAGAGGCTTCTGCTCATCTTCTGCTCGAAGGACTGGAGCCTCGTGATCGTGGAGGGAGCCTCTTCTTGGGGTTCAGTTGGTGATGATGGATGGTTAGAGGGAACACAGCTCCCACAGCTCTGCTTCACTTTGTTCTTGATGGAGCGCAGCATGGTTCTGGCGTGACGGACCATAGATTTTATCTTTTCTTTTGCGGGTCTGTAGACGCTCTCCTTGGGGATCACCAGGCGCTCGTTCTTCACTCGGCTGCAGCTCAGGACGGAGTTGACGTGATCGGTCACCTCTCCAATCATGATTCCACAGAGAGGGTTGATGGACTTGTGAGAGGAGCCCAGCACCGAATGGAAACTCTCACTGAGGCTGGTGTGCACGGCTGTGCCGACTGCCTGCTCAGACAGCAGCAGGGGGCGCTCTTTTGTTTTCCATCCTAACACCATGCTCCTGAAGGCGTCCAGGATCACGCTGGCGAGGGTAGAAATCACTTCCAGGAACATTTCTGCCAGGGCCTCCCTGGACTCGCGCTGTGCCAGGTCTGCAGCTCGTTCGAAGAAGGAGATCAACAGGGGACGGATCTGTTCTGTTGAGATTTGGGGGACGACATCGTCGAGAGGAGAGTGGGCTGCTGCCTCTGGATCTGTCTCTCCTTCATGGTCCTGGGTAGTGGACACAGTCTGCTCCATCAGAGACACTTCGTCCTCTGTCGGGACATTGGAGATGGGGCTATTATTTTCCATTTATATAACTGCGGGAAAGTCGTTTCACAAACTTAATAATATATATATTTAATATAATAATAATTATAAGAACTTCTAATAATTTGTAAAAGTCTTGTGTGGACGTTTAAAGCTTGTCTCTGTGGGATACAAACTCAGAGCTGCTTTGAGTCACATGTTCTGTGTGACATCAAAGCTTTGACTTTGACTTTCAGTCACCATGTGTTGTATATGTTTGTGAAATGTGCTGTTTAAATAAAGTGGATTGGATTAACATTTGTACATTTATTGGGTCATTACATTCAAATCAAACATTATTGGACTTGTATAAGGTCGTACGTAACATCTCTGTCATGACCGAAAGGGTTTAGGCTGAAGTAAAGAAAAAAAATACTTATATTGCCTCACCCATTTTAATAATAACGCACAAGAATTCAAAGAAAAGCAGCGTCAGCTCCACAACATGTGACTAAATATGTAAACAAAAGAAAAACTACAAACCAGGACAGTCACTCCTGAGTCCTGTAATGTTCAAAAAGTCATGTTTTATACTGTACGTCTTTTTAAACACTTCTATTGTGCAGGAGCTTTTTAATTTATCATCTTAAAATGTCATTTTATCAGGAGATACACAGTTACACAGCCATATTTTTACATCTAAGAAAATGCATATGTCATATTTGTAACTTGAATAAGTAATAAAAACAGAAACAGTTAATTAACAAGTTTAAAAAGTAGTGAGATTTATTTTACATTTGGCCCTTTGACAGATGTGTTTGAAAATGTGTTTGACGCCCCTGATTTATGTCATTAAGTCCAGCTGTGATTTGACGGCTCAGTTTATTTGTAAAGACGTTTGTGTCGGTGCAGTCGTGTCGTTTGTGATTCTCGTTGGTTTAATAATAAGTGGAAATAGATTATTATTATTATATATCCCTGAGATAAAGTCTGTTGTTTTTGTTTAAATTGTTCATCAGTATAATATCCACAATTATTAATTAATCAGAAAAAAGTGACCGTCCGGATTTATATCTTTTCCAAATTCATTAGTTTTATAATCCAGAGTTTCATGTGTCTTTAAGTTCATTTACATTATAACAGTCTGATCTAATTCATCATCATCTATTTCTCTATATTTAAAAACTCATTTTCACTTAGAGACATTTATTTGTTATTAACCTTAAGTCCTTTTTTTCCCTGTTCATTTTTCTCTCCAGTGTAAAACAGCACAGTCTCCAAAATCAGGGTTATCAAGTAACTTTCCCTCTGTCCAACAGAAAAAGAAAAAAGGAAGTAAAAGGAGGAGGCGGGGTCTGGAGGGCTAAAGGGGAGGAGGAGGGGGCGGGGTCTGGAGGGCTAAAGGGGAGGAGGAGGCGGGGTCTGGAGGGCTAAAGGGGAGGAGGAGGGGGCGGGGTCTGGAGGGCTCAAGGGGAGGAGGGGGGGGCAGGGTCTGGAGGGCTAAAGGGGAGGAGGAGGCGGGGTCTGGAGGGCTAAAGGGGAGGAGGGGGCGGGGTCTGGAGGGCTAAAGTAGAAGTAGTAGTAAAATACACTGTCTTTAATGCTACACGGTGGAACATTCCAGAAAAACACCTCCATGGAGACGAGCAGGAAAAGCTCCACAGTGCATCTTTAAAGCCACTTGAACTGGAATAGACACGACTGTATAACCTTCTCTTAGACGTGTGTTGTGTCCGTGTCGTTTGTTTCCGTTAGCTCCAGAATTACCTCCAAAAAATAGTTTTGAGATAAAAAAAATTGTACATAAATGTTTAAAGACGCGGAACTGACGGAAAAACCTGAAAATGATGTTTTTATCTTTGTAACGAGGGTTTGAAAAATTAAACTAAGTCAAAAGGCAAATAAACAATGTGTCTTTATTTGTCCACTTTGTCCTGTCTCCAGCGTCCACTCCCCCTCATCACTCCCTATAAGTGGCCAGTGCAAGGTGTGGGAGCCCAGCGCTTCAATTTTTATCATTCCAAGGCACGTTCAATTATTGAGCGTGCCTTTGGAATGATGAAAACAAGATTCAGGGCCATCTTTTTTCATGCGCTGGAGGTCCACCACACTTTTGCACCACATGTAAGTGAAATGTTAAATGTTATGAAATATGTGATGATGAAAGACTAAATCATATTTTCTTGTCATAGGTCATCACTGCCTGTGCCGTCCTCCATAACATCTGCCTTGGGGCAGGAGACATCGTGGCCCTGGAGGACGAGCCACAGGAGAATGTAGTGGAGGACGAGGGGGACAATGAAGTGGAGGCCGTCGCTGGAGCACAGTGGACCAGCTGTCTGCTGAGGTCTCTGCCCTGGAGGAGGTGCTCATGGATCATAATTATATCTAGGTATTTACAGAATAGCAAGTTTCAAATTGTTATTGAAAGTGTTTCAGGGTGATTACCTGTAAACACTGACTGTAAATAGATGTGATGTAACATGACCAGTACTATCAATATTGTTTCAGATTTTTCGATAGTGACATGCCAGTCATCTATTGCCCCAGCCAGCCCTGCAAACCCAGCCCATGAACGATGCAGTGGACAGTGGAGCAGCACCCGGTGTGAGGGCCCCACGTACCAGCCAGAAGATGAAGACCTCAATCTCAGCACTGTCAATTTGGTCCAGGCAGAGAAGGTTGATTAGCACTGCCAAGGTCCCTGGAAGTGTGTCTTCATGATTAAAACCTGGCACTGGCTCACTCAGGTTTATTCATTTGCATTTTGACTGTTACTTTTGTACTTTAGTTATTACGTTAATAAATTCTAAATAGTACTTTATTTTACTTTTCCTTTGTTTAACACATGCCAATGTGTGTGAATGTAAATATTTGTCAAGAAAAACTCATAAAAGTTTCAAAACAAAACTCTTTAATTTTTTTCAATTAGTTTCTCTAATAAACCAAATAATCTCTCATATCGTTGCTTCCTCTCCTCCCTCTCCTCCTGATCCCTCTCATCCCGCTCCCTCTGCATACACAGGTCCTCCCTGTAGAGCTGCAGCATAGGATTCTCCCGCTTCCTCTTCCGTGGTTGTCTCCTCTGCTGCTGCTCCTCCTCCTCCTCCTCCTCCTCCAGCGGCTGCGTCTGCCAGGAAGTACTTGGCCCTGGTGTGTCCTCAGGGACAGAGGCGATGAGGACAGGGGGGTTGATTGAGGCCCTCTGCCCCAACACCTCATCCATGGGCACAAACCAGGGCCAAGTTTCAGCCGTGGCGTTCCCCGCCACACCTTCGCCGCTCTTTGGGTACTTGCAGTCCTTTGACAGAACAAATGTTAATACAGGACATGTGAAAACAACATTAACACAATGGTTTATAAGTACAAATGAAAACAGTACACATTCAGATCATGTACATACTTTATATTTCTTCTGGAGGTTCTCCCACTTTTTCTTGGCCTGAAGGGGGGTGACCTCCAGGCCCATCTTCTGCAGTATTGTCCTGAGTCATACAGAAAAACATTCTCAATTTACCCAATTATAATACAGCAGCTTATAATGCACTGACAATCAGAATGTTCTACTACACTGTTAGATTTCCTACAGTTATTGGAAACATTTGTTCTGTTACTATGCAGCACATTCTATCATTCCATTTATGTAATTCATTATGTGTTTAAGATATTTTTGAGTCTTCTTTGGTAAAGAAGGTAGTTTTGATGATGATCAAATGAACAATTCCCACATTTGTGTGAGCTATAGTCTACTGAAAAACAGGTACGTTTAGTTCTCCACTGTGACCTCAGATCATCTTCAGGGCCATCAGTGAGCCTCTTCTGTACTTCTGCTCACAGAAGCACAGGCTGTGGATAAGACGGGAATGAAAGAGAGAAATCCATCTTAAGTCATTACTATCCACATATGTACAAATGTAAACGTATTCAATTCGCAGTAAGAGCAACTTTTATGTATTTCTGGGGTCCTTGTTATATTATGTGTGTATATTGCAGTGTTTTTGCTCTTACTTCCACGCCGCCTGAGCAGAGTATTTGGCCCCACTGAACAGGTGCGAATTCTCCCCCTCAGACGGATAAACTCCTCCGTCTGCTCCTTGCTCCCTAAAGACAAAAGAATATTCTTAAATAAAAACAATATTAAACATTACGATTAATACACAAATATACAAGTGCAAACGATAATTCGTTCATTGTTACAGCTACACAGCGATAACTGTAAACTCTATTTTACTATTTTATGAGTGGCCTCATACAGATCTGAATTTAATTCTAACAGTTTCATGTTGCTCTGTTGAACCAGTTGAACCCACGTTAAACAGTACTTACATTTAAACGTGTACTTACGTACGTTCTCCATTTTTTTTCTTTCTTGTGTGTGCACGGATGCACGCTCCGGTTACGTCCGATCTCCATGGAAACGGTGCAAAGGGAAGGGCAGGTTTGTCGGCCGCATTCAGTCGGGTGGGTTGAAATGGGACAGCCCTTGTCGCGCCGGAAATTACGTCACTGCCCTTCGAACCGCCCTTCCAATGGTGATTCTAAGGCCAGGTGGGCGAATTGGGACACAGCCCCACACTCCACATCCAGACTAAGCAATGTAGGTCAAGTGCCTTGCCTAAGGACACAACAACAGTTTCCACTAGAGCCACCGCTGCCCCCTGTGGCCCCTGGTGTTCACTGCAGTCTCCCATCCCAGGACCAACCAGGACCAACCAGGACCGACCAGGACCAACCAGGACCGACTCATCTGAGAGAAAGAGACGAGATCAGGCTTTGACACGTCGGCCACGGTTACATGTCAGATCTGTTAAGAGGCGAGCCCACTTTCATACATTGTTTTATTTTGATTATTTTTTCCTCCTAAAGCAGCAATTTAAACATCCAAACATTGATTCAACAACTTATTTTGTTCAAAACATAAACGTTACATTTTGGAAAGATCTACTGAATGAAGTACAGTGAAGTACTGTGAGGTACTGTGAGGTACTGTGAAGTACTGTGAAGTACTGTGAAGTACTGTGAGGTACTGTAGTATGCAGTACTGTAGTATGCAGTATCTGGGATCATGTGCTTGATCATTACAGTAGCTCTTTAGCTCCCTCTTCTGGTCAGATCTATGTACTCCACCTCCTGCAGAAGTTTGTTTTTAAAGTTTTTAAAAATGGGACTGTGTTTACTGCCTCCTCTTGAGTATCAGTGCATTTATTTGTTCATTTAAATAAAAATAGACTGAATTGAAATGAGTTCTTGTTTTTACTTGTAAAATTGTCACTTTTATTATTTTGAGTTTGTAAAAAAGCAGGTGTCAGTCTCACCATAGGGACGTCATGGAGCCTCTCAAAGCGGGACATGGATCTGATGTGTTGGACACACTGCACCAGCAGCACCACCAGACACAGCGCCACCACCAGGCAGAAGAGAACCAGCACAGACACCAGACCAGGGCTGTGCTCCAGGCCCGACTGCCAGCTCTCTGCAGGAGGACACACGATAAAACATCAAACATGTGCTTTAAAGCTGCACTATGGAACTTACACGTTTATTTGTACAGCACAGGTCACACACAAAGTAACGCAAAGAGCTTTACAGAATAAGAGAGAGAATCACAATACAACAAATCTAAACCGAAATAGTCACAAATAATCATCATAAAATCAACATTAAAACAGAAGAGGCAGAATAAAAACCTCTCAGTCACAGAAAAACAGAGTCTGGATTTAAACCTTTGGTCTGAGTCACATCTTCAGGAAGATCAGGTTTTAACTGCACAAAACAAACACTGATTCAACATGTTTAGACCTGGTTTAGTCCTGGTTTAGTCCTGGTTTAGACCTGGTTTAGACCTGGTTTAGACCTGGTTTAGACCTGGTTTAGACCTGGTTTAGACCTGGTTTAGACCTGGTTTAGACCTGGTTTAGACCTGGTTTAGACCTGGTTTAGACCTGGTTTAGTCCTGGTTTAGACTATGACTGAGTTTAGCTGGAGAAAGTTGTTTTACGTCCACCCCCAGGTACCTCGCTGTCTCCCTCTCCGTCAACCACCTGACCGGCTTCCCCCTTATCCTCCACTACGGTCCACCGTTCAGTACCATTCTTCTCCCCTCCTTCATCAGGCAGAACCCTGTACTTTTGGTGGGGTTCGCCGCAAGTCCAGTCCTTTCAGTGAAGGCCTCCGGGATCAGCAGATTCCTCGCCATCCCTTCATAGCCGCTACTTACAAGCACCAGATCGTCGGCATAGGCCATGGAGGTGACGCTCTGGTCCTGCCCAAACTCCAGGCCTTCCCCGTACTTGTCCAGGGCATAAAGGAGGGGATCCAGCGACAGATTGAACAACAATGGTGAAAGAGGGTCCCCCTGCTTCACCCCCACCCTGATCTCTATAGGAGGAGAGGGGCGACCTGCCGACATCACCGTGGTACGTGACCCCGAGTACGCATCGGCGATGAGCCTCACAGTCATCGGGCTCACCCGCCTCCTCTTCAGTCTCCTTTATGAGGCCGTGAGGGACGGTGTCAAAGGCCTTCTCCAAGTCTATAAACACCACCGCCAAGTTTGCCTTATTCTTTTTACTGTTTTTAATCAGCCCGTCCAGAACTGTGATGTTTTCGGAGGCCCCCGGTCCCTCTATGAACCCCCTCTGTCTCGGGTGCACCGGGCAGGCCTCCGTCGGTCCTTAGTCACCAAATGTGAAAAGAGGTGTAGTAGCACTGAACTCAGAGTCAGGGGTCACCAGTTCTGGATGTCCGAACTATCCCCTCCCCCGGATTTCTTGATTAGGGTTGTCCGGCTATTCTTCACCACTCTTGGAACCACCCCGCTGGCTATCCACTGATTGAATGCTGACGTCTTCTTTGCGCCCATGGGGTCGATCAGAGTAAGATGGCACCTCCCCACGCCGTCCGGCCTGGACTGCTGCTCTGTTTCATCTTGCCCAGTGTGGCCTGGACCTATAAATTCACAGAAACCTTTTAGATACAAGCTGAAATAATCTTCACTACCACTGAGCCTAATGTAACGACTTGAATTACAATTCACTCCTCTGATTCAATCTCTAAATTGATGACATCACACCCACTATTAAATTAACATCTAACGCTAATTGACTAATACTCTAATCAGTAAACACTGTAGATTTTTAATCCATCCAATTTCCAAATTATAAGGTCCCCTTCGTATAACTTTCGATACATGTACTTCTCATACTCCTCTGAGTAACAGGTATTGATTACGAATGTAAACTGGATGATTCTCACTAAGCTTTAGTAGCTCTTTTACTAACCTTATACCATTACCAACTAAGTATGACCTATGAACAATTAGAACGTCGGCTTAAAATTATTATTAGGTTTTTAATATTTTATAAATCTTATCTTTACGGTTCTTAATAGTTCATCAATTTTCCTCCATGCACATAGATATTTTATATATAGTTTTTACACCAACTCACCTTAGTAAACCTAAATACTACTCCCGCTGCATACTTTCTCCAAATTAATCTCATCTTGGGTAATGACCGGCCCCTGAATTTTGCATCTACTCAGGAAAATATTCTATCCTGATGTACTCTCCCTAATTTATTTTATGCTACCATCTACGACGTCTACATGATAACTTCACCATCTATAATCAATTATTCTACCTTCTTACGTTTAGCCCTTCATCATTCATTGTCCGGTCTCCCTTTATCCTTAGCTACAACCAGGTTCTGATTTATTTTACATTCGTTTCTAATAATATAATGATCAATCAGTAGTACGTTCCCAATCACGTTCTGTAGTTACTATTATCAACATCTACATGAGTATTTTGCCAATTACAATTAATTTCCTGCCTTTTTCATCTTCATAGCTCTTAGCAGTACACTGTCTCAACTGTCCAATTAGTAGACACACAAACTGACCTCTTCGGTAGTCGCAGGATCCCTCAAGGGCAGGTCATCAGCTGTCCATTGGTGTCTGGTGCCCTCCTTAGTCGTTGGGATGGGCTCTCCTCTCACATTTTATCCTATTAATTGGCCACCTAGCACTCTCCTGGCCATGTGTGTCCTTTTGTAATGCAGTATGGCTCTTCTTAGTGTGCTGCTTATAGAGCCCTCAGCACCAGTGGAGTCGATTCTCCCTGGTCCATTCTGCTTTGATTGTCGGTGTTGTTTTAGGGCTGAACTCACTGGTCTAGCTGCCTTCTGGTTGTGGCCTTCTCCTCGCTCTCACTGGGTGTGAGCCAAAACTTGACCAATTTGCCTCTTCATGCCTTGACCGGCTCCCTCCACCTGTGGGCAAATCAAACATCATTAGTAGCTCTCATTGACCACTCTCTTCTCACTGATTATTACTTCATTGCATTACTTCCTTTTGATGTACGGAGGTCGGAGGAGGTAGCCCCTAATTGTAGCCTGTTGTGGCTAGCCCGTTAGCTTCGACGCACTAGCCGTCTCTGTGCCAATTAGATAATCTTGTCAAATGTGCATTATTAACTTATCCGATTCACATTAATGCATAATCAATCCGAGACAGTTAGGTAGGATGCGGTAGTGTATCAACCTTTTCTAACTTCTCTTATTTCCTAATGTTCCGGACTAGGCCTCAGCCTGACCTCGTGTGTGCTGAGGCTAGTGGCTCTCAACTCTAACGCACTTTGACTGTTAGGGATTGAGTAATCCGTGGTCAAACTTGACATCGAACATACGCTTCTGATTTTCCTACTAATTCCACTGTGATTCCTAACACAATCTGCTAATCAAGAAGAAAATGACCTTTTTCTGTAGACAGAACGTTTGCGCTCCGTACTGCGTCAAACTGGTCTGGGCTCCTCTGGGTCATTGGCTGCTGTGTTTGCATGACTTGTGCCTGCTTAACCCATAGGCGAAACTAACCATAGTTCCCCGTATTTTCTTAATTTAAGACACTAGTTAGACATTGTTTTATTCAATCAGTGACATGTATTATGAGTTTGACCCAGAACTGGCTTCTTTTTGTACTTCACATCTTTAGGTACGTATAGTTGTGTACACCGTATTATTAAATGTAGTGCGTAACCACTATACTTTTACACGATGTTGACCGCCGTGAGTATGCGGTTTAGTTGAAATATATAACTGAACTTTAGCGCTTCTGAGCGGTGAGAATGTTTGAGCCCCTCCCGGTCTGAATTCCATAATTCGGAGCAAATGCGCGTTCCCGTATTCTCAGCGACGTGTAAAACGAGTTTTAACTTTGAGGCTGGTACTTATACGTGCCTCACATCTTCAGGTAAGTATTACTCTAGTTTTTAAGTGATGTATTGTGAGATATTACTACACTTTAAAGTGACGCTTTGACCTCTGCCGGCGTGCTATGTGGTCGTAGTGAATGCCCGAGTTTGGACGCCTCTGAGCGGAGAGAGTGTTGTAGCCCCGCCCGGTCTGAGCTCCATGAATCGGAGCAAATGCGCGTTCTCGTATGAATTGTGACACGTACAATAAGTTGGACTTGAAACTGGTGCTTGCATGTGTCTCACATCTTCAGACAACCTTGTCTAGTTAAAATGATGTATTTTAGTTAAATTTGCTATGTTTCTAGTGTCGTTCTGACTTCTGTCTGGCGCGGAGCGGTCGGAGCGGGTGCCCGAGTTTAGACGCTTCTGAGCGGTGAGAGCGGTTGAGCCCCGCCCGGTCTGAGCTCCAGGCTCCGGAGCAAATGCGCGTTCCCGTGACTTGACTGCTACAAAATTGACTTTCTGTGTGCAACCACCCTCACAGCCCCACACATGGAAGTAATTCAACTATATTTCATCAACTTATGATACGATCTACATTGGCGGTGCCTTGTACGCTGCCCCCAAGTAACTTTAGGTTTTTCGCGTCTTGTGCTTCCCTCCTGAATGCGATTTCCGGCGCCCGGATTGACTCCGTTTAGTTTAGCCTTATACAGTGTCCATTCTAATATAGTTGTAGATTCTACCCTTGCACCATCCTGGTTTTCTGTCCCAACTTTCATAAGTCTGACCCTATTAGGACATCCACAGTAACTGGTGAATGCATCAGTAGGTAATGACATTACAAGAAGATCTCAGCAACAATAATTAAATTTATGTGTAATTGAACACAAATCATCATTATAACACATCACCAAAAACAATTAGTACTAAACATTAATTATTAACAACTATTTACAATACTGAAACATAACAATGAATAAGATATTAACGTTCACAAATGATTATAACAAACTGGAACAACAATTACTATAAAAATGAATTAAACAACATTCACTATTTATATCAACAATTTAACTATTTACATACTTTAATCTCTTGCCTCAACATACACTTATTCACAAGCTAAACACTCGCCACCAACTTCTTATAGGCCCTACACAATTTTATCGTTCCCCCTAGGGCCACCTTAACGAACGACCTACTGTTTAGCTTGATCCCTTCTCTGGACAGGCCGATATCCTCCAGGATGGCTTCGTTCGGCCTGTACCATTTCCCCCGCGCTCCCATGGGGAACCCTCTCACCGTGACCTTGCTAACTTTCAGCCACTCCCTCACGGCGTCCACATAAGGCCGATACTTTCTCGCCTTCCTGGCCGCTGCCTCACTTAATGTATCATTATTCTGCTCAAAGCAGACGGCCACGTCGACAAGATGGGCCACCTCCCCCTTCACCATAATCAGGTCCGGTACCCCTGTTGCTCCACCCGCTGTGAGCCGGTGCTCCCGCCATACTCTCCAACCCTTCCCCTCCGCCAAGGTTACCAACCTCAGACACACATTATTGTGTGTCCGCATCCGGTTCTCTCTCATCTCAGGACAATTTCCTATGACATGGGCCATTGTCCCGGGCACGTAACCACACAATCCACACGGTGTGGCCTCGGCTGACTCTCCGTATCCCTTTTTTGTTACCAGGGTATTTGTCCTGAGCTGCAGGGCTGTTATGAACTCTGGCTCGCTCAGTCCTGAGCCTCTGGGGTCGCTGCACCAAAAGTTGGAGGTCTTATCTCTCCTAAACACTCTCACCCCCTTCCCATGGCTCAGCTGACCCGCCCACTTCACAAACTCCCGGTCCTTAAGTGCCCTCGCCGTCAGCGAGCCGTGGTCCATTTCATCCACGTTCTCTGGCGGTTCCCTGCCCGTCACCACTCGGTACAGCCGCTTCACCTGGGGGAGGGGGGGGCATTAAATTAGTACATAGATTCATTCTAAGTTACCGTCTCCACTCACACACCTTCTGGACTCAGCATTTCAGTGGAACCATTATCCCACGCCCTCCTACTCTCATTAACACGTTATACTTTACTGCATTCTCAACCAGCTTAGACACAGTCTGGTTCTTACCTGCTGCTCCAGTCCCGTCATCCGGGCCACCTCGTTGGTTAGGGCATCCGGAGAGGCCAACATTTTTAATAGCCTCCTCAGTCTGGTTGCGGGGATCTGTGTCTCCAACTTTGGCAGACCCAGGCCTCCGTCCGCAAAGCTGGAGTACAGTAAACCATCTGTGGTGTAGGGCTCCAAATGGAGCCACCCTTTCACGGCCCTCCTCACCCTGACATCCACCTCTTTGAGGTCGCAGGCCTTGGATCCCGAATAGTCCATAGCGTACTGCACCCTCGGTATTAAATAAGTTCTGGTCATCTGCAGCCGCTGTGTGGGTTTCAGGTGCGCCCGGGTCACCCGCTCTATCATTTCGTCCAGGACTGGCAAGACCCTTGTTGGACACACCCCTGTCCAAGGACTTATGTCCACACCCAAGTACCTTGTCGTCTCCCTCTCCGTCAACCACCTTATCGGCTTCCCCCCTATCCTCCACTGCGGTCCACCGTTCAGTACCATCCTTCTTCCCTCTTTCGTTAGACAGACCCCTGTGCACTTGGTGGGGTTCGCCGCCAGTCCAGTTCTTTGTGAAGGCTTCCAAGATGAGTAGATTCCTCACCATCCCCTCATAGCTGCCACTCACCAGCACCAGGTCATCCGCGTAGGCCATTGAGGTGACGTGCTGGTCCTGCCCAAACTCCAGGCCTTCCCCGTACCTATCCAGGGCATAAAGGAGGGGATCCAGTGACAGGTTGAATAACAAAGGTGAAAGGGGGTCCCCCTGCTTCACCCCCACCCTGATCTCTATGGGAGGTGAGGGGCAACCCGCCGACGTCACCGTAGTGCGTGCACCGGAATACGCACTAGTGATGAGCCTCACGGTCCTCGGGCTCACCTGCCTCCTCATCAATGTCTCCTTTATTAGGCCATGGGGGACGGTATCGAAGGCCTTTTCTAAATCCACAAATACCACAGCCAAGTTCGCCTTATTCTTTTTGCTGTTTCTTATCAGCCCATCCAGAACGGTGATATTTTCGGAGGCCCCCGGTCCCTCTATGAACCCCCTCTGTCTGGGGTGCACCGGGCAGGCCTCCATTAATCTTTTTGCCACCAAGTGGGAGAATAGGCGCAGCAGTACTGAACTCAATGTCAGGGGGCGCCAGTTTCTGATGTCCGAGCCATCCCCTCCCCCTGACTTCTTGATCAGAGTGGTCCGGCTCTTCTTCACCACCCGGGGCACCACCCCGCTGGCCAACCACTGGTTGAACATGGCCGCCATCGTCGTCCCCATGGGGTCCACCAGAGTGAGATGACACCGCCGTATGCCGTCCGGCCCGGGACTGCTTCTCTTGTTCATTTTGCCCAGTGTGGCCTGGACCTGTAAATTCAAAAGAAACCTTTAGTTACAAGCTGAATTAATCTTTACTACAACTGAGCCCAATGCAATGACTAGAACTACATTTCACTCCTCTGATTCTATCTCCAAAATTGATGACATCACACCCACAGTTAAGTTAACATGTATCATTAATAGATTAATACTCTTATCAGTATAAACTCTATATGATTTCAATTCATCCTATCTCCAAAATGTTATGGTCCTCTTTGTACAACTTTCTATACACGTACTTCACATACTCCTCTGAGTAACATGTATTGATATTATGAACGTAAACTGGATGAGTCTCACGAAGCTTTAGTAGCTCTTTTACTAACCCTGCACCATTACCAATAAAGTACGACCTATGAACAATTATAACGTCGGCTCAAAATTATTATTAGGTTTCTATTACTCATTAATCTTATCTATACGATTCTTAATAAACTTCTTCAACTATCCTCAGCGTACATAGATAACTTAACTATAGATTTTCAGCAACTCATCATAATTAACCTTATAACTGCTCTTACAACATCATTTTTCCAACTAATTACAGCCGGGGTAACAAACCAGTCTCTGGTTCTTGCATTTATTCAAGAATAAATGTCAATTCTGATGAACTCTCCCAAATAAAACTTATATTTCCATTAACAGGGTCTACATGTGAATCTTACCAAACATAATCATTGATTCTACTCTCTTACTTCGTATCGTTTAATCATTCACCGTCCTAATTAACCATTAATTAAACTCTCAAACTTACCTCCTCGGCAGTCACCGGGATCCTCAGGGGTGCGTTATCTGCCAGTGGCAAGTGTCCGAACCCTCCCAGCGATGTCACGGCGATGCTCCTCCCCCATATCCCCTTGTAGTGGGCCGTCACCTCGCTGATGGGAATGGTGCACCCCTCTGACTCTCCCTCCAGGACCATCTCAGCCGCTCTCTTCCTGTCCTTCCCCCAAAATATCTGTAGGCGGCGGTAGCCGGCCCTCCTCCCTCCCTGGCGGTGAGAGCGGCTCGTCGGCTTCCAACCCCTTAGCCCCATCCTCCTCCGTATCCTCTTGACGAAGGCCAAGGCTTCAATGTTCACTTCCTTCGCCGTCAGTATCCTCCCCTGGCCGCTCCTCTCCATAAACAAACCCGGGCCATCGTGAGGCTCCTCCAACGGCTCAGGCTCCTCTTCAAAGATTCGCCCCAGCTCCCTCCTCATCGTCTCCTCCCTAGCCTCTGCCGCCCTGCTGCGTTCTCCTCCCAAGTGGCCCGGCTCCTGCCTTATTCCCTCCATATACTCCTCCAGGTGGGCCCTCAGCCGGTGCTGCGACAGTCCCCTCTGGCTCCTGAACGTCTTGGTGCAATGGCTGCACCTCTTTTCGCCTCCCCTAGGCGATGGGCCCCGCTTCGCCCAGCACACAGCCACATGGCCTGCCAAGTTGGTCACCTTTGCACACGACGTCCCGCACCTTTTACACAGCAGCAGCACCCTCCTGGCCATGTGCGTCTTGCGAAAGTGGAGCAAGGCCTTATTTAGGGTGCCCAAATTTCTTCCGCACAGGACGCACGGGGTAGGCGTCCACGGACTCCTCAGTCATAAATATTCTGTGTGACGACACAATCCTGATCTCAAAAAGTTTGGATTTGGACTAAATGTACAACTTTATAGACAAATAATACATATGTTTGTGTAAGTAATTATCATCTTTGTTTGCTCATTGTCTCCTGCAGGTGTCCACATGTCCTCTCTGAGTCCTGGTCTCACTCTGAAACAGGAAATCCCAGAGACTCCACAGATTAAAGAGGAGCCAGAAGAACAGCACGACAAACAGGAGGAAGAGGAGCTGCAAGTGTGAGTCCCATCACTTTCAACACAATTTATTATAAAATATGATCAGATTAGAAATGCATCTGAATTCAGGGACATTTAAGAACAGCCAGAAGTATAAAGTGCTAATTGAATCGCATGAACAGGGTTAGCAGGTTTTATACATAAGAATACTTTATGCAGACACAGACACTGACGTCTCCTCAGAGGACAATTGTTCCAAACTGTTTTTGATTCATGTAGATTTTATTTTCTTCAGGTCTGTCCCTGAGTCCAATGATGGCTGTGTGAAGACAGAAGAGTCCTCACTGCTTCAACGAAAAGAACGTGATCACAGAGAGGACGCCAACTCAGAGACACATGTCCACAGAGAGGACACACAGGGAGAGGACATCAGCTCACAGACACATGTCCACCCTGAGACTGAGGGAGACACGGAGCACTCTTCTGACACTGACAGTGATGAAGACTGGAGTGCTCCAATCAGCTCTTCAGCTGCACAGATGGAGACAGAGGCAGATGGAGACAACTACAACCAAGTCCAGAGCAGAGACAAAAGCACCACTGCACCAAACTCAAGTCTATACCCCAAACACAAGTCTGCACCAGAGACCAGAGCCACTGTGGACAATGGGGACGTGTCAGGACCAGCCGAACGAGCTGCAGGGAAGAAACACCAGTGCTCAGTTTGTAAAAAGAAATTTGGCTTAAAAAGCATTTTAATAAGACACTTGAGAATTCACACAGGAGACAAACCTTACAGCTGTTCTGTCTGTGATAAATCATTTTCTCTAAAGGGTAATCTCACAACACACATGAAAACACACACAGGAGACAAACCTTAGGAAATTTGGGAATATGAAAGAAAGTTGATTTAAAGTTAAAGTTAAAGAAGGTACCATTTAGAGTTAAAATCAGATTGTATTGTGTTAATAAATAGTGTTTTTATTATCATTGTGGTATCAGAATCAGTATTGAGTTGAGTCTATTCCTTAATATCAAAATGGAGTTTGAAAGTTTTAATATCATGACTTTAAATTCTCACCAGAACAATTGGCATCACACAGCCCTGTCTCAGGTTCAAGAGAATCACCAACTGCACAGACAGAAAAAGACACAACATTATTATTATAAATGAAACAGTAATACCTGTGTTTTCTTGTCACATGGTGTTACACAGGGGTGGGCCACACTCACAAAAATCATATCTCCAGAGTTAATTGCAGTATCTCAAGAACAGACGGTAATTTAACAAAGCATCAGGTAAGTTTCAAATGTCGAGGTTCAAGTATCACACAAAACATGAATGGGCCATAAGTAACTTTAAAAAAATAGTTATTTTCTAGCAGCGTACTTTTACTTGAATAATAGTTGTATTGAAGTAACAGTACTCGAGTAAATGTTGTGGTTACTCTTCCCATTGTGAGTAAGTGGGAAAATTATAAAACAGAAGTTATGTCCTGACAGTTACTCTTTAAGTTACTCTTACTTGAGTAGTACTTTCCTCAAATACTTTTTCTCTCTTACCTCAGTAATTTCTTGAAACACTACAGGATCAGGACAGAGCTCCAGGAGTGACCTATGCTCCAATCAGGACAGAGCTCCAGGAGTGACCTATGCTCCAATCAGGACAGAGCTCCAGGAGTGACCTATGCTCCAATCAGGACAGAGCTCCAGGAGTGACCTATGCTCCAATCAGGACAGAGCTCCAGGAGTGACCTATGCTCCAATCAGGACAGAGCTCCAGGAGTGACACCAGCTCAGGGCCCAGAGAAGAGATGAGGTCAAGACCAAACCTCCAGGGCCCACGAGCCACAGCCAACCACAGCTCCCGGTGCAGAGGGCTCCTCAGAGGAAACACTGGCAAATCTAAAATTATTAAAAGAAATAAAATAAGTCAAAGCTAAACAAGTAAATAAAACATAAGTAAAACATGGATATCAACTGTTGAGAAAGCAGAGGAAAATAACTGGGACATGGACACGTAATGGCAATGTGTGGATAAGAGACAACGATGGAGCATCAAGGATGATCAGGGACTTGAAAGAACTTGAGAAGTATAAAAACGGACATTGAAAGAGGAAGATAACGGCCGAGAAGGACTGTCAACATGGACCAAAGGAGAAGTAAGGTTGGATACACACAGTTGTGGACGTAAAACACATTAAATAGTTATATGGACATTAATATTGACACAAATGAGGAAGATAAAATCTATGATATTGAATCTGATGTCGCACATAAGTTATTAACACCTGGAGAAAGTCATTATTTTACAGTTCAGCAGTTTAACACCAGAACAGACAAGGTCTCAGATAAAGCACTTTCCATCATTCACCTCAATAGTCAAAGTTTGAAAAATAAGTTGGATAAAATTAAAGAGCTGTTCAATCATTTTAAACACGCCTTCAAAGTAATTGCTATCACTGAAAGTTGGTTAAAGGACACACATATTGATAAAGTACAGATTGATGGTTATAACATGTTCTATATAAACAGGGTTAATAAAAAAGGAGGAGGTGTTGCCCTCTATGTGGATGTAAATCTAAAATGTAAACTGGTTGAACAAAAAACGATAACTGGGAGTGACTTGATGGAATTGATTACCATAGAAATCATTAATGATAATGGGAAAAACGTATTAATTAGTTGTGTGTATAGACCGCCTGGGGCTGGTGTTGACTTATTTACAGATCAGATCCTTGAAATGTTTGAGGACGTTAACAAATCAGTTATTTTGTGTGGTGACTTTAACATAGACCTGGGAAATCAAGCAGCAGCAAATATCTTTCGGAATTATATGGAAACAGTTGGTCTATGCCCGATGATAACTAAACCAACTCGTATTACTGGTCATAGTGTGACTATCATAGACAATATATATACAAATATACATGGTGATATTATCAGTGGTATCTTTATGGCAGATGTGAGCGATCACCTTCCTGTATTTATTATCTGTGAAAAATTGTGTTTTGATGAGCTTGCGCAGGATGTAACAGCAATGCTAATAAGAGATAAATCTAGTAAGGCTCTGGAGGCCTTCAGAGAAGACCTTGAAAAACAAAATTGGAATCATGTATATACAAATAATCTAAACAGTGCTTATAATGCTTTCATGACAACGTTTCTCAATTTATATGACAAAAACTGCAAAATTACAAAAATATGTGCACACGATAAGAAAAATACTCTTAATCCATGGATGACAAACGGATTGAAAAACGCATGTAGGAAGAAAAATTGTCTTTACAGAAGATTTCTCAAATTGAGAACAAAAGATTCAGAAGTTAGGTATAAAAAATATAAAAACAAGCTTGTATCAATTATGAGAAGACAAAAAAAAGATTACTACACCAAATTATTGGATGAGAACAAAAACAATATAAAAAATACATGGGGTATAATAAACACGGTCTTGCAAAAAGGTAAGGTAACTTCAAATATTCCAAACTATTTTACAAAAAATAATGTAGATATTTTTGGGAAAGAAGAAATTGTTAACGAATTTAATCATTACTTTTCTAACATTGGCCCAAATTTATCAAACAATATCCCAAAAGAAAGCAACAATGATGGAGCAATAGCTGATAATGTAAACAGTATATTTTTGGAGAGTGTGCAGGCAAATGAAGTCTTGACAATTGTTCAAAATTGTCCAAATAAAAAATCTAATGATTACACTGATATTAATATGTTATTGATCAAGAAAGTGATAAACGTTGTTATTGAGCCTTTCACATATATATGTAATCTTTCATTCAGCACAGGAATATTTCCAGATCACATGAAAGTGGCCAGAGTCATTCCACTTTTTAAAAAAGGAAATAAAAATGATTTCTCAAATTATAGACCTGTATCACTGCTTTCGCAGTTCTCAAAAATTTTAGAGAAACTATTTGTTAGCAGATTAAATAAATTTATTGGAAAATACAAAATTTTAAGTCAGAACCAACATGGATTTCGTTCCAATCATTCAACCGCCACAGCATTAATGGACCTGGCTGAAGAAATCACTAATGCCATGGACAAGAAACAATATTTAGTTAGTATCTTTGTCGATCTTCAAAAAGCATTTGATACTCTAGATCATGAAATATTATTACAGAAGTTATACAAGTATGGTATACGAGGTGTACCACACAAATGGGTCACAAGTTACTTAACGAACCGTTATCAATTTGTGGAAATTAACAACATAAAATCAGAACATCGTCAAGTAGCGTGTGGGGTACCCCAAGGTTCGGTCTTGGGGCCAGTACTTTTTCTCCTTTATGTGAATGATATTATGTCTGTATCAAAATTACTAAATTGCATCTTGTTTGCTGATGATACCACATTATTTTACTCAGGAAAAAACATAAATGAGGTTATAAAAAATGTAGAAGATGAGTTTCAAAAAATATTAAAATGGTTCAATGCTAACAAGCTATCTATAAACATTAGCAAAACTAAATTTATGGTCTTTAGTTGTAAGAAGAAAGATTTAGAGGTAAGATTATTCACACAAGGATTAGAGATAGAAAGAACAAGTACATTTCGTTTTTTAGGAGTTATGATTGATGAGCAGCTGACGTGGAAGTCCCACATAGAGCAAGTAAGATCAAAAGTATCACAAACCATAGCCGTATTACACAAGGTGAAAGAGTCTCTCAACAGAGATGCATTGTTCTTATTGTATAACACATTGATCGTTCCATATTTGGCATATTGCATTGACGTGTGGGGAAGTGCTTGTAAAACCTACATTGAACCAGTTTTTCTGTTGCAGAAGCGTGCTATTAGAGTTATCAATGGAAGTGGATATAGAGAACATACAAATCCAATTTTTATTCAGTTAGAAACGTTGAAATTTAACGAATTGGTGGAATATGGCATTCTTAAAACCATGTACAAAGCTCATCAAAAAGTGTTACCAGAGAAGTTGCAAAATAGATTTCGAAAGAGAGAAAATAGATATCAATTAAGAGGAACTGATGTATTTTCTAAACCAGTGTTCAGAACAAAACCAAAGGAAAGATGTATTTCAATCAAGGGAGTCAGTCTTTGGAACAGCCTAGAAAGTAATATTAAAGAATCCAAATCCATTTATATGTTTAAGAAAAGTTTGAAATTATCATTATTAAGAAGATATATAACTGATATGTGACAGGATGATTTTGTGTTTTTTTTTGTTTGTTTTTTGTTGTTGTTTTTTTTTTTTTTTTTTGGTAAATTAGCTGTACATTTATGTTTGACTTTGTATAATGTAGTGAATAAGAGTCAGAGTTGATGAGGGGCAGATATTATAAGCTTTTGCTTCCTTCTGTGCCCTTTCATTCACTTAACAAAAATTGTACAAAAGCCGTAATACTGTATGCAGTTATGCGGATTGTTTTGTTTTAATGAATGAAATAAAATATTAAATTGAAATTGAAATTGAAATATCAACATAAACACACTAGCCAGCCTAAATAAGCCTAAATAAATAGAGAAATAAACTAAAGTGATAAATACTAGTCAAAAGCTCTGCTAAAAAGATGGGTCTTGAGCCTGCTTTTAAAAACCTGAATGTTCTCTGCGGCCCTCCTCTGGCAGACTGTTCCATAGACGGGGGCCATAAAACTGGAAAGAGGCCTCTCCATGAGTGTGTGTCCTGACTTTGGGGATGACTACATGAACAGACAAAGATCAAGGCCAGTTACGTCGCCCGGACTGGCGTTACCGGGGCCCCACCCTGGAGCCAGGCCTGGGGTGGGTGCACGCCAGCGAGCGCCTGGTGGCCGGGCCTTTCCCCACGGGGCCCGGTCGGGCCCAGCCCGAAGGAACGACGTGGGGCCGTCCTCCCGTGGACCCACCACCTGCGGGAGGAGCCATGAGGGGCGGGTGCAAAGAGATCCGGGCAGCAGTCGAAGGCGGGGACCTCGACGACCGGATCTCCGGACATGGAGACTAGCTCTGGGGACATGGAATGTCACCTCGCTGAGGGGGAAGGAGCCTGAGCTTGTGCGGGAGGTTGAGCGTTACCGACTAGATATAGTCGGCCTCACCTCCACGCACAGCTTGGGCTCTGGAACCCAACTTCTTGAGAGGGGTTGGACTCTCCATTTCTCTGGCGTTGCCCGCGGGGAGCGGCGGCGAGCTGGTGTGGGCTTGCTCATTGCCCCACAGCTCAGCCGCTGCGTGTTGGGGTTCACTCCGGTGAACGAGAGGGTCGCGTCCCTGCGCCTTCGGGTCGGGGACAGGTCTCTCACTGTTGTGTCGGCCTACGGGCCAAACAGCAGTGCAGAGTACCCGGCCTTCTTGGAGTCCCTGGCAGGGGTACTAGACAGTGCACCAACCGGGGACTCCGTTGTTCTCCTGGGGGACTTCAACGCCCATGTGGGTAATGACAGTGACACTTGGAGGGGCGTGATTGGGAGGAACGGCCTCCCCGATCTGAACCCGAGCGGTGTTTTGTTATTGGACTTCTGTGCTAGTCACAGCTTTTCCATAACAAACACCATGTTCGAGCACAAGGGTGTCCATCGGTGCACGTGGCACCAGGACACTCTAGGTCGGAGGTCGATGATCGACTTTGTTGTCGTGTCATCTGACCACCGACTGCGTGTCTTGGACACTCGGGTGAAGAGAGGGGCTGAGCTGTAGAGCACCACCTGGTGGTGAGTTGGATCCGCTGGCGGAGGAGGAAGCCGGACAGACCTGGCAGACCCAAGCGCATTGTGAGGGTCTGCTGGGAACGTCTGGCGGAGCCCTCTGTCAGGGGGGTCTTCAACTCACACCTCCGGGAGAGCTTCTCCCTGATCCCGGGGGAGGTTGGAGACATGGACTCCGAGTGGGCCATGTTCTTCACCTCTATTGTCGATGCGGCTGCTCGTAGCTGTGGTCGTAAGGTCTGTGGTGCTTGTCGCGGCGGCAATCCCCGAACCCGGTGGTGGACACCGGAAGTAAGGGATGCCGTCAAGCTGAAGAAGGAGTCTTATCGAGCCTTGTTGGCTCGTGGGACTCCTGAGGCAGCTGATGAGTACAGGCGGGCCAAGCGTGCCGCGGCTCGGGCAGTCACAGAGGCAAAAACTCGGGGTTGGGAGGAGTTCGGGGAGGCCATGGAGGAGGACTATCGGACGGCCTCAAAGAGATTCTGGCAAACCGTCCGACGCCTCAGGAGGGGAAAGCAGTGCTTCACCAACACTGTTTACAGTGCGGGTGGAGAGCTGCTGACTTCGACTGGGGATGTTGTCGGGCGGTGGAAGGAATACTTTGAGGATCTCCTCAATCCCACTGTCACGTCTTCCGAGGAGGAAGCAGAAACTGGGGACCCAGAGGCGGACTCGTCCATCACCCTGGCTGAAGTCACTGAGGTGGTTGGCAAGCTCCTCGGTGGCAAGGCTCCGGGGGTGGACGAGATCCGTCCCGAGTACCTCAAGTCTCTGGATGTTGTGGGACTGTCTTGGCTGACACGTCTCTGCAACATCGCGTGGCGGTCGGGGACAGTACCTGTGGAATGGCAGACCGGGGTGGTGGTCCCTCTGTATAAGAAGGGGGACCGGAGGGTGTGTTCCAATTACAGGGGAATCACACTCCTCAGCCTTCCCGGTAAGGTCTATTCCAGGGTACTGGAGAGGAGAATCCGACCGATAGTCGAACCTCGGATTCAGGAGGAGCAGTGTGGTTTTCGTCCTGGTCGTGGAACACTGGACCAGCTCTATACTCTTCATCGGGTCCTCGAGGGTTCATGGGAGTATGCCCAACCAGTCCACATGTGTTTTGTGGATTTGGAGAAGGCATTCGACCGTGTCCCTCGTGGTGTCCTTTGGGGGGTGCTCTGGGAGTATGGGGTCCGGGGCTCTTTGCTAAGGGCTGTCCGGTCCCTGTATGACCGGAGCAGGAGCTGTGTTCATTGCCGGCAGTAAGTCAGACCTGTTCCCGGTGCATGTTGGACTCCGCCAGGGCTGCCCTTTGTCACCGGTTCTGTTCATTATATTTATGGACAGAATTTCTAGGCGCAGCCAGGGGCCGGAGGGGGTCTGGTTTGGGAACCACAGGATTTCATCTCTGCTGTTTGCAGATGATGTTGTCCTGATGGCTTCTTCGAGCCAGGACCTGCAGCACTGGGGCGGTTTGCAGCGAGTGTGAAGCGGCTGGGATGAGAATCAGCTCCTCCAAATCCGAGGCCATGGTTCTCGACCGGAAAAAGGTGGTTTGCTCTCTCCGGGTGGGTGGTGAGTCTCTGCCCCAAGTGGAGGAGTTCAAGTATCTCGGGGTCTTGTTCACGAGTGAGGGAAGGATGGAGCGGGAGATTGACAGGCGGATCGGTGCAGCGTCTGCAGTGATGCGGTCGCTGTATCGGTCCGTTGTGGTAAAGAAGGAGCTGAGCCGGAAGGCGAAGCTCTCGATTTACCGGTCAATCTACGTTCCTACCCTCACCTATGGTCATGAGCTTTGGGTAATGACCGAAAGGACAAGATCGCGGATACAAGCGGCTGAAATGGGCTTCCTCCGCAGAGTGGCCGGGCGCACCCTTAGGGATAGGGTGAGGAGCTCGGTCACACGGGAGGAGCTCGGAGTAGAGCCGCTGCTCCTACACGTTGAGAGGAACCAGCTGAGGTGGCTCGGGCATCTGCTCAGGATGCCTCCTGGACGCCTCCCTAGGGAGGTGTTCTGGGCATGTCCCACCGGGAGGAGGCCCCGGGGAAGACCCAGGACACGCTGGAGGGACTATGTCTCTCGGCTGGCCTGGGAACGCCTTGGGGTCCCACCGGAGGAGCTGGAGGACGTGTCCGGGGTGAGGGAAGTCTGGGAGTCCCTGCTTAGACTGCTGCCCCCGCGACCCGGCCCCGGATAAAGCGGAAGAAAATGGATGGATGGATGGATGGATGGATTATTTATGTGACAGAGGCCAGTGTGAGAGCTCCTTTATCTACAGACTAATGACACAAAAAACAAGGATAAAATATGTTTAAAACGGTTCAAACTGAGAGCTCTGGGTGTAAAAATAATCAAAATAAAACATTACTTATTTATTAAAAAATTATATATATATATATATATATATATATATATATATATATATATATATATATATATATATATATATATATTTTTTTTTTAATACAAAAATAGCCTATATGATTAATAAGATGCTAATTCTTGACTTTTCCAAATATCACCAGATCACGTTCTAAAGCTTTTACTTTGAAATGCACATCCGCTTTTACTTTGAAATGCACATCCGCTTTTACTTTGAAATGCACATCCGCTTTTACTTTGAAATGCACATCCGCTTTTACTTTGGCTCTGGTCAGTTTCGTTTTCTCTGTATTCGTGAATCATTCATCCTGCTCCTTCTGCAGACACACACCAGGTAACACCGCGTTTATACTTTAATATTTCACTTAATATTTCACTAAAAAGCATTAAGTTTTATTGTAACGATGTTTTTTTTTAAAGCAGAGACAGATTTGACCTGAAAAACAAGTGAACTCAAAAGATCCAAACGCGCTCGTGTTTAAAGTTTCTTTATTCTGTTTAAAGGTGAATGGTTCACCTGCTTTTGTTGTTGCTTTACATTTGGGCAGCGGTGGAACATAAAGTAAAAACAGTAAAGTTCTGTAGTTAAGTATCAGTAGTTCAGATTTCAGGTCGGTCTGTCTGTACTTTACTTAAATACATTTTAAAGTAGATACGTTTTACTTTTACTTGAGTACATTTGAGAGCAGTATCTGTACTTCACTACATGTTTGAACTGGACTGAAAAGTAAAAGTATTTTTATTATTGTCTGAGAGCTGCTGAAAAGGCTGAGGTTTATTTTATTTATTTATCAGGAACAATGCACCAAAAACATGGACCTACATAAAGACACGTGTTTGTTCTGGATTTATTATTTCCACCTTCAGCTCTTGGACAGGTTCATGTCATAAATGGTGTAAATGCCAATAAAATCCAAACATTCATTCAAGATAATGATAATGAAGTGTGTGGTCACTGGGCGTGGACGGGGGGAGGTGTAAACGGGGGTAGATTGACAAAATGACGTCTTGAAAGTAGTCGATTAAAGATTACCCCAACATGAATCACTCCAAACACAACTTCAGACGAGTAAATGATGAGGGGAAACCACTATAACATGATTATAGCTCTAAAAAAAGTCTATATTGCTGAATTGATTTGATTTAAAGAAAAGGCTAAAATTAAGGTGCAAATTACTCTGAACATAATAATTACAAGTTGCCAAGCCAGTGGTTTTTCTATTTCAGAAACAAGAACTGAATATAAATAATGAGTCATTATGTGACTTTTGTAGAACAATATCACATTCAGCTAAAACTCAGGACATTCTCTTTTTATTAAATCAGCCATATTGTGCCTGTGTTTGCTCTATAGTTATAATCTGTGACACTCGTGGATCTTTATGTTATAATTTGGACATTTTAAATCACAATATTCATCTGAAATGACTTAACTTCTTTTCTTCTGAAGGTCCTGAAGGCCGCGTAGAGTCATGAACTCCAACCTGACAAGTGTCCAGCAGAGGGCGCTGTGCAGTGAGCTGGAAGGAAGAGTGAAGCTGAAGCTGCTCTTTAAAGCTTCCATCCACGGCTTCACTGGAGCAGCGTTCCATCAGCGCTGTGACGCCCGAGGACCCTCCATCTCTGTGGGATACAACAGCTCCGGACACGTGTTCGGAGGGTACACCAGCGCCCCCTTCAGTCAGACTGGTCAATATGTCAACGACCAGAAGGCGTTTCTCTTTACCTTTAAAGGAGATGCTCTGCTCAAATATCCCACCACCTACAGTAACTATGCTGTCAAAATGGTCGGTAACTCAGGGCCATATTTTGGAAAAAGTTTGATTCTGATGAATGGAGGCGCTGCTGTTCACAGTAATCCAGGACAATACTACACGGCCTTCACTCCTGATGAAATGCACGGCAACGACCTTCAGCTGATCGAGTGTGAGGTGTACCAGGTGGAAGGTAACTCCTCCAGTTATACAGTGTCTATCTTAATATATTATAAATAATATGGAGCAGAAACAGACATGGCATTTCAAACAGAGGAAAAGCTCAGGGGCAAGTAACTGATTTGATGCAGTCGCCATCTTGGTTTGAGAATATTAGACACTGAACTTGTTACAAAACTCTAATGGGGCAAAACCAGGCAGACTTCCTTTGAATGGAGCTGTTAAAGTGATGATGTCACTTCCAAATCCAACAGGCAACTTCCCATTAGATTTCTTGACTTTTTTGGAGGGGCATTGTTCTTCCTGGGTTTCTTCTTATTATTATTATTAGGCCCGAGCCTGGGACTCCGTCCCGGCGAGGGACTCATTAAAACCGCGTCCGAAACCCGGAAAATGGCAAAAATCAAGTAGTAAACACGCCCCGACATGGCAGTGAGTGGTGTCAAAAATTAGAACTCGACGAGCTCTAATTGTCACAAAAGACCCCGAGAAAAAATAACGAAAGACGACTCGGTAGCGCCACCTCAAACTTTGATTTTCATGGGGCCAATGGGAGCCCGACTCGGAAAAAAGTCAACGTAAAAATCTGAAACTCACATCAAAAAATAGTACATGTCGGGACATGACAAAAATAATATTATGGCCCCGCCCTAAAATGTATAGGAAGTCGGCCATATTGGATCAAACCCGGGAACGACAAAAGTGCACACCCTCACATTCAGGACATTTTCTCGCACAGTTTTCATCACAAACACTTCAAATTTGGCCAAATCCCACTAAACCCATGTGTGATTAAAGATTATCAATTACATTTTGATTATGACTTTGGGTGTGGTCAGGGTGAATTTTCAACAAAATCGCAAATTTTGGAATATTTCAAAAAAATATTTCTCTTTCACGCATTTTTTGTTGGGAAAACGCTAATACAGCGTTTATGCACATTTGTGAGCTGAACGCAATGATATGCAAATCAAGGCACTCTCTCACAAAATGGCTCTCTAGCGCCCTCTTCAAATTTCATTTTCAAAAATTAATAGAAGACAATCGATTTGTTGTGGACGTGTGAAAAAATTCACAGGGGCCTTATTTGTGATGGGGCACAATGTGAGAAAGTCACATGACTGTAGCTGTTATGGTTTAGGAGAAAAATAATGGGTGGAAAATGCGTTTCCATTATTATTATTATTATTTTGGTAGGCACTTTGAATCCACTTTTGACCCCCTGAACGTTAACGAAAAGTCAATTTTATTGGACCCAAAATTCAAGATTGGTGAAAAATTAATTATTTTGATGTTCAAAAAAATTAATGTTTCAAAATGACTCAATAGCGCCACCTCAAAATTTGAAATACATTGCGGCAATGAGAGACCTTTTTCATCGTAGACAAATGAAATTTGGTACAAACATAGAAGATGTCAAGATAAGTAAAAAATTATATTATGACCCCACCCTAAACCCTACAGGAAGTCGGCCATTGTGGGCGGAACCCCATTTTTTCAAAATTTTACCTCTCACATTTGGATTTTTTGCGCCTTGGATTTTCATTCAAGAAACTTCCAAATTGGTCAAAATGAAGTAGACCCATGTGGGATTATAAGGAAATGTCTTGGATTTTTCTACATCATAAAATGTGGGTGTGGCCAGCAATCAAAGAAAAAAACAATATTTTGAAGTGTTAAAGTGCGCGTAACTCACACATGCAGTGTCTTATTTCCCGGCATTAATATACATTTTTTTCAAAATGTGGATCTGAACACATACATATAGAATTTGCATAGGTCAGACATTATATTGCTCCACAGCGCCCCCTTGAACTTTTGAATTGGATAAAAAAAAATTACTTTGTCATAAACATTGGAAATTCGGCATGGACATCTGGCTTGGCAAACTAAACAAAAAAGCCAATGAGAAAATACATCTACTTGCAACCATGTTTCCGTGGTACCATAAAAAATATGTCATTGAAATGAATTGGGTTCAGAGTTCTGGACTTTGTTGTAGACTAAATAGATGCTCTACATTAATCCTGGCCTAAAATTCAATTTTCCCAACAGAAGGAGTAATCCAAAAGCACAATTAAAAAAGATGAAAAAGGTTTCCGTGGCATCCCCTTAAAAAGTCAAAATAACTGCCAATGGAAGAAGAGGCCAAATGTTTTCAAACCTACAAAAATTAAAGTCGTCATGACAATACCACATGGAATGATGAGTAAAAACTATATGACCCAAAATTGTACTTGTCTTACTTGTAACATCTCCACCTTGGAATGTCTTCCAAAAGACTTGAAAATTGGTTAAACCAAGAACCATGTCCAATTAAATATGTGTAGATTTTTGATGAAATCTGAAATGTGGGTGTGGCAAATCCACAAACCAGTGAGAATTTGCTATAATAAGAATAAGCATAAAAATGTGTGTATTTCTCATAGATGATGTCAAATTGAGCCAGACCCAATTTGTGTGCATTGATGACCTGAACATAGCGATGTTAAACTTGTATAGATATGATATAAAACTGTTCTACAGTGACCCCTTGAAACTTTGAAAGATGCCACCATATTTTGTTTATTGCAGACAAATCAAATATGGCACGGACATCCGTCTTGCAATACTGAACAAAAAAGGCAATGAGAACATCCGTATTTGCAAGCATGTTGCCATGGTAATGGAAAAAAATATATACTATTGAAATACATATGTTAGAAATTAAAATTAAAATGCCAAAAAGTGTTTGCTAATGAGTATATCTCAATAAATATTCCAAGAAAACCTTTAATTTGTGCATAAAAATAATAAAAGATGCTGAGAAAAGCACTAGAGGAATTGTTTTTTTGTTTTTTTTTTCGTTCGACCGTCTCCAGCCTCACGTCTCCATCGTGCCCACCCATGGCGTAGAGGGCCTGAGGGGAGTCAGGGTGAAAATCTTTGTAAAAATCTTCTCAAACATCATCGCTGTTCAACATATGTGAGGAAATATGCCAGTTCTTGTGGATTTTATGGATATTATTGTTATCGTTATTGTTGAATGTTTTGTGACGGGAGCACACAGCGCGAGTGACATGTGTGTTTGGGGTTTACAGATTTGGTGGAACGTTCTCCACACAACATGGTAATGCCACACTAACATTAAACTTTGATATTGTCCTGCAAAATATTGTCTCACAGGCCACAAAATATTGTCTCGTGGGCCGCAATTGTTCCCTGGGCCGCATGTTTGAGACTCCTGTTTTGGAGGATTGTGCATGTGTTATTGAGGACCGACTCAAACAGTGCTGAATAAACCCATATTATAGATCCATGGGAATTGTACGTCTGACGAGAGTTTTTGTAAGTGTGCATGTGCAGCAAGAGGCGACAACAACAGCACCAGCTTTCAACACAAGTGACTAAAATAACTCACTTTAGCACCAAGTTATTGTTTGTAGCTTTGTGTTTGTAATAATCCAATATTAGTTACAAATACGGATCGTCATTTAATCAAACATGAGCTAGTTTCAGAGCTACTTTGTGTGAAATGGAGGATCCAGACGGAGCAGAGGAGTGACAGCGGCCGGGGCAGCGAGGAGACGTCTGGTCTGTGATCTGTGCGTTTATGAAGGAGCAGCAGCATCAGTGGAATAATGAGACTGTGTGTGTGTGGAGGAACATGTGGCTGTTCTGGATCTGCTTCAGGGAAACACAGGACGATTCTTCAGGAGAGACGTGGTTTTGATTTGCAGCTGATTGTGAGCTCTCGGCTGTGTTTGAGGGAACGATTGTGACACATGAGGCTGTATTATAAGTGCATCTGTCGGACCGGCGCAGTGTTAAGTATCTCTTCATGAAGGTACATTTTGTTTAGTAAGTGTCTCATATGTTTCTAGATGCATAATGATAATTCCATAGATAACAACAGTACTAAAGGCTCAGCTGCATCAATAAGGTATAAATATTCAAATATCAATAAACTATGTAGATCTAGGCTTCTATAATTTGACTCTAAATGGCTCATTATGCAATCAATATGTAAAATAAACATACCAATTTGCTATTAGTTTGTATCAATTTCCTCCGGGTACTCCGGTTTCCCCCATCAACCAAAACATGAACGCCCTTCGAGACAACTGTTGTGATTTTGGGCGTTAGAAAAATAAATGAATTTAATTGAATTGAATCAAAAGTGCTGTTACTAAACTGTTATCGACTAAAGATTGATGTCCACCCCAAGTCTGCTTACTCACCCATAAAAATCACAGAGTTACAGAGTGTTACATGTGGGACTGTGATAGGCTCGTGGTCACGTTACTGCTCATGTGATTGTTAATTTTACGTTTGCCAAGTCTGTTTTAAAGAGGATGTGTTATGTAAATAGATTTTTAAATGTTAAAATAGCCCACTGCTCTGTATTTACTTGCATTTATAAAAGAAAATCAACCTCTGGGTCATAAATTTAGAGTTGAAAAATAAAAAAAATATATTAAAATATATAAAATACATTAAATAATATAAAATATATTCAAATAAAAAAATATTATACATACATTTTATTAAAGGTGAATGAAAATCTGTTGCTTGACATTTATATCAATACCGCAGTTTACAGAGAACAAAATGTAAAATGATGATAGTTTAATACCCGAGACAACAAGAAAAGCTGAACACTTTTTTTTGCAGTTAATGGATGCTTTTATTTAAAGGAGTGAGGGACTACTCCTCAGCGGGATCGTCATCAGGAAGAGCGGCGCGGGGTGCGGCATAGTCGGCCATGTTGGGAAGGTCGTACGCCACGGAGCAGCTCAGGGCAGAACGAGAGATCTCCATGTTCTGCACCTCCGACCACACTCCGGTTTTCACATCAAAACATTCCACACGGTTAATGGTGGTGGAGCCGTTGAACCCGCCCACAACGTACAGCCGCTCGTCAACAACCCCAATGCCGAAGTTGCTGCGCCCGTACAGCAGGTCAGGTAGGGGGCGCCATGTATTGGTCCTGGGGTTATAGGCCTCCATGGTGTTCAAACGGACCATCCCAGAAAAGCCACCGACAGCGTAGATTTCGTTGGCATAGGCGATGACACCGACCCCACGGCGTCTGTTGGTCATGTTTGAGATCATGGTCCACTGATCGGTGAGTGGGTTGTAGCACTCAGCTGTGTCCAGAACCTGCTCGCCATTAAAGCCTCCACAGATGTAGATCTTCCCGTCGTACGCTGTGCTGTTGGCGTCGCTCCTCTGTTCGTTCATAGGAGAAATCATCGTCCACTGGTTGGTCTCTGGAGAGTATCGTTCGACCGTCTCCAGCCTCACGTCTCCATCGTGCCCACCCATGGCGTAGATCAAACCATCCAGCAAAGCCACGCTGACATAGCACCTCGGTGAATGCATGGGCGCTACTTCTTGCCACGTGTGATTGGCCAGGTCGTACTTGTGGGTAGTGTTGAACTCTACAACGTCGTCGAACCCTCCAATCAAGTACACACATCCGTTAAGGAACACTGTACCGTGATAGGCCCGTGGTGTCCTGTCATTATTAGCCACGTCCACCCACCTGTTGGCACGGTTGTCATACACTTCGATGTTGTTGACTGGATTTGTTTCGCTGAAACCGCCAATGGCTAGAAGGAGCGCTTGGGGCAGCCTCGGACGGGCTAGACGGGAGGACAGGGAGACATTGGATCCCCTAACTTGGGCATCCATAACCACGGCCTTACATTCATGATTGTTCTGGAGCAGGTTATTTCCATGAACCTGCTGAATAAAGTAGTCGCGGTGGACCAGAGCCAGACGGACTTTTGTCAGAAGATTGGCCAAGTGTGTAATTCTTTCCTGAGGAGCGTGTGAGACCCATCTGAGGACCGCCTCAAACACGGTGCTCTCCTCCTTCACGTTCAACTGATCTTCGTCAATGATGGAACAGAGGTCTTCCCTGGAGAGATGGAGGAACTCTTCAGAGCTGGACACCACATCTTCAAAGTGCTTCAGGATGTATGAGAACACTTGTTTCTTCAGCTCGGGGTAGTGGTACTGGTTTGTGAGGCCCCAGACAGCGATGCAGTTACTGGGGGACAGTTGCTCTTTCATGACCCGACAGCAGGCTTGGGTAATCCCGCTCACACCTAAGAAGTCAGCAGCGATAAAGAGCGCCTGGATGTTTTCCGGGGTGATGTGGACCACCCGAGTGTAGCAGTAGTCCAGGATGATCTCCATAATATCAGCTGACACATGAGAGATGTCAAAATCCTGGCGGTCAGGGCTCGACCAGTTGGTGAACAGAGCTTTGAAGTACGTGCTGCAGCTGCACAGGACCAGCTTGTGTGCCGGGAATTGTACGCCGGCCACGTTGAGCAAGGCATCAAACAACATCTGCTCCTTCCTCAGCTCTTCGAATGTGGCCATTGGAGCGCTCGTGGCTGTTTTGTATATGTAAATGGATTTATTTGTTTTGAGGGTAAAACACGTCTGTCTCGGTGGACAGTCTGAGTGAGAATGAGCTGCTGTGTGAAGTGTAAGTTCCACTACAGTTTTTGTAGTTCCACTACAGTTCTTTGTGACATCACGCGTTTCCATGGAGATGTGTGGCACGTGCATTCTGTGACGTCGTCATGGAACTGGTCTTCACAAAATCAAAAATAAACAAAATGAGAATAAGGTTTTACCAGCTGAATTTTGAATATGATTTTTTTTTTTTTTTTTTTTACTATTTATTTACATGATATTTCACAATAACAAACTGAATACATATCTACTGATAACACAAATATAAAAATACACAAAAAAAAAAACAAAAACCACACCAACACCAAATAAGCACACACAAGGGGGACAATATCATACCAAAAGGAGCCTTTATAACATAAAATATCAATAATCTGGTCTACTTCAGATTCACTTCACAAAAAAAAACCAAAAACACAGGGAATCTATTACCCATTTAACTTTTTAGTCCTATATGTGTTATTGTCTGCCATTCTGGGCCTAAATGGTCTACTTCAGATTCACTTCACAAAAAAAAAACAAAAACACAGGGAATCTATTACCCATTTAACTTTTTAGTCCTATATGTGTTATTGTCTGCCATTCTGGGCCTAAAAACTCACGCAGGGGCGACCAGTCCTTAACAAAAGAGTCTAACTTTCCTTCAAGGACATTGTAAAGCCTTTCATAAGGCAAAATTGATAGAAGTTTTTCACGCCAGAGGGTGAGGGAGGGAGATTGTTCCTGGATCCATACCTGGAGTATAGAAAGGCGTGCAGCGTACATTATAACATTAAGCATTTTTGTTTCTCGAGTATAGTTGTTTATACCCAATATACAAGCCTTAGGGTCTTCAGGTACTTTTACTCCAAGATATTTTTCAGTTTCCTGAAGAACTGAAGACCAAAATGAAAGAATAATTGGACATGACCACATTAAATGAAAATAGGTTCCTGCTTCCTTTTTGCATTTAAAACAAAGTGTTGTGCAAGTTTCATATTTACTCCGAGTTACAGGGGTCACATGCATTTTATTAATAATTTTATACTGTACTTCATGAGATTTATTTGATTTAGTGATTTGTTTTGCATCATTTAGTACTTTGATCCACTGTTGATCATCCAATTTAACACCAAAGTCATATTCCCAACTTTTCTTAATATTAATAACTACACCTGTATTCATATTAATATGGTCATATATATTTGTTATAATTTTATCTTTAAGCACAACAGCTTTTATAAAAATATTATCCAAAATACTGTTTTTTACACCATTTTTGTAATATGTAATAGAATTGAGATAACTTCTAATTTGCAAATATCGAAAGAAGTGAGCTTGTGGGAGATTAAATTCATTTTTTAATTGTTGAAATGACTTTATAAAATCATCTACATAGAGATCTGATATTTTTGTAATGCCTACTTCCCTCCATTCTTTAAAGCCAGAATCAGTACAGGTGAGTTGTAAATCTGGATTATTAGCAATAGGTGCTGAAAACGAATATTTGTCAATACTAAAGTGTTTAGACCTGGTTTAGACCTGGTTCAGTCCTGGTTTAGTCCTGGTTTAATCCTGGTTTAGACCTGGTTTAGACCTGGTTTAGTCCTGGTTTAGTCCTGGTTTAGACCTGGTTTAGTCCTGGTTTAGTCCTGGTTTAGACCTGGTTCAGTCTTGGTTTAGTCCTGGTTTAGTCCTGGTTTAGTCCTGGTTTCAGATCCTGGTTCAGATCCTGGTTTAGACCTGGTTTAGATCCTGGTTTAGACCTGGTTTAGGTCTGGTTTAGTCCTGGTTTAGACCTGGTTCAGTCCTGGTTCAGTCCTGGTTTAGACCTGGTTTAGTCCTGGTTTAGTCCTGGTTTAGTCCTTGTTTAGTCCTGGTTTAGACCTGGTTTAGTCCTGGTTTAGACCTGGTTTAGTCCTGGTTTAGTCCTGGTTTAGACCTGGTTCAGTCTTGGTTTAGTCCTGGTTTAGTCCTGGTTTAGTCCTGGTTCAGTCCTGGTTCAGTCCTGGTTTAGACCTGGTTTAGACCTGGTTTAGTCTGGTTTAGTCCTGGTTTAGACCTGGTTCAGTCCTGGTTCAGTCCTGGTTTAGACCTGGTTTAGACCTGGTTTAGACCTGGTTTAGTCCTGGTTTAGTCCTGGTTTAGTCCTGGTTTAGACCTGGTTTAGTCCTGGTTTAGACCTGGTTTAGTCCTGGTTTAGTCCTGGTTTAGTCCTGGTTTAGACCTGGTTCAGTCTTGGTTTAGTCCTGGTTTAGTCCTGGTTTAGTCCTGGTTCAGTCCTGGTTCAGTCCTGGTTTAGACCTGGTTTAGACCTGGTTTAGACCTTGTTTAGACCTGGTTTAGTCTGGTTTAGTCCTGGTTTAGACCTGGTTCAGTCCTGGTTCAGTCCTGGTTTAGACCTGGTTTAGTCCTGGTTTAGTCCTGGTTTCGTCCTTGTTTAGACCTGGTCAAAGTTTAGTAAGGCACATACACACACACACACCCCTATCAACACACACACGTATCAACATACACACACGTATCAACATACACACCCCTATCAACACACACACACGTATCAACACACACACATGTATCAACATACACACAGGTATCAACATACACACACGTATCAACATACACACACGTATCAACACACACACACGTATCAACATACACACACGTATCAACACACACACATGTATCAACACACACACACGTATCAACACACACACACGTATCAACACACACACACATGTATCAACACACACACATGTATCAACATACACACACGTATCAACATACACACACGTATCAACACACACATGTATCAACATACACACATGTATCAACACACACGTATCAACATACACACATGTATCAACACACACGTATCAACATACACGTATCAACATACACACATGTATCAACATACACACATGTATCAACATACACACATGTATCAACATACACACACGTATCAACACACACACATGTATCAACACACACACATGTATCAACATACACACATGTATCAACACACACGTATCAACATACACACATGTATCAACATACACACATGTATCAACACACACGTATCAACACACACACATGTATCAACACACACACATGTATCAACATACACACACACGTATCAACACACACACATGTATCAACACACACACATGTATCAACATACACACACACGTATCAACACACACACATGTATCAACACACACACATGTATCAACACACACACATGTATCAACACACACACATGTATCAACACACACACATGTATCAACATACACACACACGTATCAACACACACACACACATGTATCAACACACACACATGTATCAACACACACACATGTATCAACACACACACATGTATCAACACACACACACACATGTATCAACACACACACATGTATCAACACACACACATGTATCAACATACACACACACGTATCAACACACACACACATGTATCAACACACACACATGTATCAACCCACACACATGTATCAACACACACACACATGTATCAACACACACATGTATCAACACACACACATGTATCAACACACACACATGTATCAACACACACATGTATCAACACACACATGTATCAACACACACACATGTATCAACACACACACATGTATCAACACACACACATGTATCAACATACACACATGTATCAACACACACACATGTATCAACACACACACATGTATCAACACACACATGTATCAACACACACACACGTATCAACACACACACATGTATCAACACACACATGTATCAACACACACACACATGTATCAACACACACACATGTATCAACACACACACATGTATCAACACACACACATGTATCAACATACACACATGTATCAACACACACACATGTATCAACATACACACATGTATCAACACACACACATGTATCAACACACACACATGTATCAACATACACACACACGTATCAACACACACACATGTATCAACATACACACACGTATCAACATACACACACGTATCAACACACACACACATGTATCAACACACACACATGTATCAACATACACACACGTATCAACATACACACGTATCAACACACACACATGTATCAACACACACACACGTATCAACACACACATGTATCAACACACACATGTATCAACACACACACATGTATCAACACACACATGTATCAACACACACACATGTATCAACACACACACATGTATCAACACACACACATGTATCAACATACACACATGTATCAACATACACATGTATCAACATACTGTAATAGCTCTGTGCTGGGATGTGTTATTGTTTTATCCCTGTTGCATCAGGAGAGGGCGCTGTGGGGGCTTTGGACAATGTGTTGTGTTTTGAGAAGAGGGACTGAAGGGGAGGTCCGAGTTCTGTTCTGTGTTTTTTGGCAGAGTTAGCGTGAGCTGTGGCTGAACAGCAGCTCGGTTGTGCCACCACTTTATTAAATAAACCCGTTTGCAAGAAACAAGGCGTGTGCTTCTTACCTGTGACTACGGGGCAATACAATACTATCTACAGTTCTGTGTTTATATGCTACATATGGAAGTGTCTGTCGTTCACCTATTTCCAGTTGACCCTGTGAAAAACATGGAACCCCAAGAAGCTGTGAAGCTCATGTAATGAGTCCATCACCCTGTGAGACACACCCAATGATGGCTTGGCAAGTATTCCTTTTCTTTTACTTTGCCCTACACACACACACACACACACACACATATATATATATATTCAATTCAATTCATTTATTTTTGTAACGCCCAAAATCACAACAACAGTTGTCTCGAAGGGCGTTCATGTTTTGGTTGATGGGGGAAACCGGAGTTCCCGGAGGAAACCCATCCAGACACGGGGAGAAACATGAAAAACTCCACACAGAAAGGCCTGGTGACCCGGGGATCGAACCAACCTTCTTGCTGTGAGACATGAGTGATGCCAGTCAGTCACCGTGCCGCCAACACACAAAAAACAAAACAACAGGAAAAATCAGACACAACAGGAAAAATCAGACACAACAGGAAAAATCAGACACAACAGGAAAAATCAGACACAACAGGAAAAATCAGACAACACAAGAAATCGGCCAGGCGAGGGGGAGGAAGACCAGACGAGGAGGAGGAGAGCCGGGCGAGGAGGAGGAGAGCCAGGCAAGGAGGAGGGCCAGGCGGGGAGGAGGAGAGGGTCCAGCTGTCATCGGGGCATCTGAAAGAGATACACTCCACAGGGGGAGTGGGACAGGGGACAACATGTGAATAGCATTGCTGATGAGAAAATAGGACAAAGTAGAGGATAGTGCTCAGGTTGCCATACTTCCCCCAGCTAGTTACTCCTACTGCAGCTTATCTTATCCCGGGTTTTAATGACCCTAACTCCCTCACTATGTAACCTGGTCTATACCAAAGAGGAAGGTTTTAAGCCTGGTCTTAAATACAGAGACTGTGGGGGCCTGTTTAACATCAGCAGGGAGTTGATTCCATAGCACAGGAGCTTGGTAACTGAATGCTCTCCCTCCCACTGTACTTTTGGACACTCTAGGAACCACTAATAGTCCTGCATTCTGAGAGCGGAGTGCTCTGTTTGGCTGGTACGGGACAATAGCATCTTACAGATAGGATGGGGCCAAACCGTTTAGGGCTTTGTATGTCAGGAGGACGACTTTGAATTTGATTCTAAGCTCGACAGGAAGCCAGTGCAGATATTTTAGTACAGGACTGATGTGGTCTCTTCTTTTAGTTCCTGTTAGGACTCTGGCCGCTGCATTTTGGACCAACTGGAGGCTCCTTATAGTACTTTATAGTACTTTATAGTACTTTATAGTACTTTATAGTACTTTATAGTACTTTATAGTACTTTATAGTACTTTATAGTACTTTTGGGGCAGGCGGCAAGCAGGGAATTACAGTAATCAAGTCTGGAAGTAACAAATGCATGGATGAGTTTTTCAGCATCGTTTTTAGGTAAAATATTTCTAATTTTAGTTACCGTAAATTTCGGATTATAAGCCGCTAATTTTTTTCCACGCTTTGAACCCTGCGGCTTGTACAGCAGTGCGGCTTATTTATGGATTTTTTACTGGATAACGGCCCCTGGGTTTTATTTTCACGGACAAGCCTTCTACACGTGGCAGATAAATATGGCAAAAACAACTTAAGTGCATTAAAAAAATACAACTCACCAAACCGCTGCATCAGAGGGAGCCCTGCGCTGATTATGTGATTATGTCTACTCTGCTCCGCAGTTTCTTTCAAAAACTCTAAAGGCGTATCGTTTAATCCCAGGTGCTTATTCTCCATGTGCCAAAGCAGTTTTGAAGGTTTCATTGCCTTATTTGCTTTTCCCGTATGTTACGTAGAGCGGACTGTGCGCGTGAGTCACCTGCAGCGACAAACCCAGGTTTTAAGTAGGCATTGTCTGTTAAATTTATCTTTCTTTTTCTTGGAGGTGTAGTCTCCTCTTCTGGCTCCTCAGTTGTCCTTTTCCCCTTTGTTAAAAGCTCTCCAAAGACTTTTGTTTTGGCTCATTTTCACTCGCTTGTGGCTCTACTTTTGTGCGTCGTGTCTGATGTGTTATACGTGATACGTCACCGCGGAGACAAGAGCAGATAATAAACTTGCTACTACATCAAATAGATTTCTGTGGCAATTTCCAGCAGGATTTTCATGATACATCTATGGACGAGCTTATTAGTGTGTCATTAGGGACGGGCCAAAGTTGCTCCTGACCCCTGTGCGCACAACGTCTGAAAATCAGGGCTCTTTACGCAGGACTGTGAGCTGTGTCTGTGTCTGTGAGACATGAGCGGTGTTTGTTTTGAACATTGTTCCGAGTGTGGCGCTTATTTTGAGCAACGAAAAATAAGAAAATATAATTTTATTTTAAGATCATAATAATCTTCCAATTTAAACTACAACAAAAAAGAGCTAACACAAATAAAATACACTTCAGCCACGCAGAGCCGCAGTATAAGGCTGAAAGAGGCGCATACGGCTCCGGAGCCGCGGGTTGCAGACTCCTGAAATAGAGCCACTGCACGTAAGCTCGACATCAATGAATCCAACTTGGTCAATGTAAAAGACGACAAAAGTTTTCAGAGGAAATAAAAGCAGATTTTCCGTTTTGGTGCAGTTTTATTTTCTAAACCTGCAGATGTGTTCATCCCGTGTTGTTGTCGTGTTGGTGCCAATTTTCAGGCACAGTTTAAAAAAAAGCGTGTCGGTGCACCGTCTTTCTGTGTAAATATCTCATGTTACAATATGAAAACCTGCGGCTTTTATTCAGGTGCGGCTTATATATGTACAAAATTGATTTTCTCTTCAAATTTAGCTGGTGCGGCTTTTAATCAGGTGCGCTCTGTAGTCCGAAATTTACGGTATATTTCGCAGGTGAAAGTATGCGGTTTTCAAATATATTATTGTCCTGCAGGTGGCGGCAGAGCTGTTTCACCACCACTCGTTCTAGAATTTTTGAGAGGAAGGGAAGATTAGAGATAGGTCTATAGTTGGGGATAAGAGACTCATTAGCAGTGTGGGAGTTTGTCAGCCTGGCTACAGTGCTGAACAGAAATCTGGGGTTATTTTTGTTTACTTCTATTAGATTTGAATAGTATCTAGTTCGGGCTTTCCGCAGAGCGGCCTTATAAGTGAGCAGGCAGAGCTTCCATGCCTTCAGAGACTGCTCAGAGCGCGAGCGGCGCCAAAGCTTCTCTGTGCGTCTCACATGTTGTTTGAGTGTCCTGAGCTGTAACGTGTACCATGGAGCCGGAGGTCTTGGTTTAATGCTTTTCTGTTTTAGCGGAGCTACAACATCGAGAGCAGATTTTAAGGTGAGCATTGTTCTGTCGACCAATTGATCAGTGACAATTGGATTAAAATTATTGTCATTGTCACATGACATATCTTTCAGTAATGGCTCAATAATTTCTTTAAACTCTGTAACCGATTTATCTGATAATGTTCTTTTCATTATAGTTTTTTTCTGTGGGGCTGGATAGTCTTTTAGTATAAATTGAAAGGTAATTAAGAAATGGTCAGAGAGTATAGGGTTTTGAGGAAGGACAATTAGATCATTAATCTCAATACCGTAGGTTAGAATGAGATCTAGAGTGTGATTGTGACAGTGAGTCGGCTTATTCACACTCTGGGTGAAACTGATCCCATCCAGGAGCCAAAAGCATCACTGAGACAATCACTGCCGTTATCTACATGAATGTTGAAATCTCCAACTATAACAATCCTTTCCCAGTTCAAGACTAAACTTGAAATGAAACCAGAAAACTCTGTCAGGAAGTCGGCATATGGACCAGGAGGTCGATAAATTATTATAAATATAACAGCTTTTTGGTTTTTCCAATTGGGGCACGTAATGGAGAGTGCGAGGCTTTCAAAGGAGAGGTAAGTATAGTTGGGTTTGGGGCTGAGAATTAGACTAGAATGAGAGATGACGGCCACACCACCACCTCGACCTGTGCTCCGGGCACTCTGAAAGTTCATGTGACTTGATGGTGTAGATTCGTTTAGTCTAACATAATCATTTTCCCGAAGCCATGTTTCAGTTAGGGCTAACAGATCAATATTAAGGTCGCCAATTAGTTCATTTATTAAAAGAGATTTGGAGGAAAGAGACCTGATGTTTAGCAGTCCACATTTTACACACTTATCATTTTGTTTATTTGCGGCACATTTATTTATTTTTGTTAAGTTATGAGATCTGACAGCTTCCTTGTCAGAGTTTAGGGGTGTTTTATTTGTGCTTTTTGTACGTGGGGCACGTGGGGCACACACAGTCTCTGTTTGGAGCTGTTCCCTCTGACTGAGCTGTGCTTCACTGGTCTAAACTGCTCCCTAACGTCACTATCACTGTGCTTCCCTGAGCTATTCTGCGTGCTAGTCTTACCTGGTCAATCTAGACTAGCAATCATATTCTGAGCTAACAGGGCGGAGCCAGCCTGCGTGGGATGGATGCCGTCTCTACGTATAAGCCTAGGCTTCCCCTCAAATGTCCTCCAATTATCTATGAAGACGACACCATTCTGCGGGCACCAATTGGTCAACCACTGGTTGACTGCTGTTGTGGAATTTCTAATAGTCAAAAAGTCTTAAAGATATAAAAATCAACAGAGAAGTTGTCTTGAATCAAAGGTCTGATTTATTGAATCAATTGTGCACAATTGTCAAAGAGCTGTGTCCCTAACGGTGTCGTCTCGCCCTCAGCTCACAAATGTAAATTATACAGAGTATTTATACCACCAAAACAATCTTGCCAGTTTGGTCTAATCGAAGCGGCTTTGACGCCAGACACAAAAGACATAACAACATAACAGATAGTATTATGAAGGTTAGGTCAAAATGATCCATAATAATACAAATAAAGATTTATGCTAAAGAATGCCATAACAATTCCCCCCTTTTGATTACAATAAATCACATTTATTTTTAATCAACTCAACTTAAATCTTTATTTCAAAATCACACATGGAAAAACATGAAAACATGTACCCAAAATCATCCCTGAATAAAACATTTCAAAAGAAAGAACACCTGATCAAAATAAAATCACAGGAATAACTGTTGTATTCATAGTGGGGGGAATTCAAAAGGGGGGAATTGGGGACAATTTCCAGTGAAAATCATAACTGGGAGTTTGACTTTCCGTGTGAAGCCCTATGAAATTTGGTTGAGTCACAGCCAAATCTTTTGTGGTCACCACTTGCAGACCGTTTGGTGTGGAAACTAGACAAAGGCTCAATTTGCACATCAAATCGCGTCCAAGTAGATTCACAGGACATAGTGGAGAATAGAGAAAGGAGTGCTTAAATGAATTGCCCTCAGAGTCAGAACAATGCAGAGGAGAAGTGAAACGTTCTCTTGTTGTGTTACCAGATGCTGCTTGAGAAAAAGTATACCGACCACTCATTCAGGGCACATGTGAGAGAGCTGAAGTTCGTACTACGGAATGCGTAGCCCCAGAGTCCACTAGAAATTTAATTTGATCACCATTAACAATTAAAGTGTACTCGGGAAATTTATCATGATTCTGTGATAGTTGTGCATACATGCCAATTGTCCCCTGTGCTCCAAATGAAGTGTTCTCAGGTGTTTGTGTTGTCTGGTGCATGTTACCATCTCGTGGTGGGTGTGGTAAGGCCATTTCTCTGGTGCAGTCAAGTCCATCCCCCGCCTCTGCGCCGCCTAGTCAGTCTGAAGATCGGCATCGGTCATCCCGTGGTGCCCTGTTGAAGCGGCCACGCTCATTGCGGCGGTCAGCAGGCCCCTCTGACTGTGGCCCCTCCGGGCAGTCACGAGCAAAATGTCCACTCTGGCCACAGATATAACAGACATCTTGACCGTACCAGGTTTGACGTCTACGTCCATCTCTGTTGTCAAACCCAGATCTCCCGCGGCCTCGCCCACGGCGGGGAAAGAATTGATGTTGTCCCCGGGCCTGTGAGAATAGTGTCATTGTGGCATTGAAAGCGTCTTTGTCTCTTTTGGCCTCTTTGGCCTGTAGCTTCTCTTGGTAGGTCAGGTAAGCGTGGCGTGCATGCTTACGCAACTCATCCAAGTCTGGTTCCTCAAGTCCACCCACATAAGTTTTGTCCACGGCAGCAGCGACCTCTGGGATCAGGCCTCTACGAATGGCATGGCAGATGTGGATATTAAATGCACGTTTTTGAACAGGGTCAACGTCAGAGAAGCCACTGTTAACAGTAAAAGTCTCAATCAGGCGATGTATGAATTGGTCAGTGTCCTCATCTGGTTTCTGTTTGCACGCTGTCACAGCCAGCATGTTGATTTTGGCAGGAAAAGCAGTTTCAATGGCCTTGCACAAGCCCTCCATGGCCTGGATGTACTCGCAATTGTCCTTGAAGCGCGGTTCGGAGGCATGCATGTCTGAGTCTGGGAAATGGTCTCTGATTTTCGTTATATCGCTTGCTTTCATCAAATTCGACAGTATCTTTCTGCATTCTCGTCCCGATGGACGGAACTCCTCATAAAAGGCACGAAACTCAGTTGCAAATCTGGTTCCATTCATTACAGGATCGGGCAGGGTACGTGCGTTATTTTCCACCTCGTCCGTGCCCCAAGGTCGATACACAAACACAGGACCATCCGGACCGACAGCCTCCACCATAGGAAATGAGCTGGATGTGCCGGCTGTTTTTGCGGTGCTGCGCAGAGCCACTGGTGTCGTCCTGGTCAGTCTGGGTTTAGCTTTAGGTGGTGGTGGTGCGTCTTCCTCGTCATCTTCTGATTTAGGCTGCTGGGCTCGGCTGACAGGCGGGCAGAGGTCGAGGTCAGGGTCGATGCGCACAGCAGAAAGGGCGCCCAGATCTGGATAGAAACGAGAATCAACAGCAGTAACTCGTTCTTTAACATTGTGTACTTGTGTGAGTGTGCTGGATCCAGTGTTGTTTGCAGGTGTATATGTTTGAGTAAAAGGATTTCTGGGTGAATAAATTGACGGACCATCCGGCCCCGTCTTACTATCACACACATTCTTGTTTTCCCACTTGGGACCTTCCCATTTACTCCCTTTCTCACATTCATTCTTTATCTCAGCGTTGGCATGTGCTGCCTGTTTGCAAATTTTCTTACGATCACGCCTTTCTGCCTCATTCATCCACACACTCAGACATTTCTCCTGATCATTTATCATTCGTAATTTTGCAGTAGGAACCCTCTTAGCCTGCATTAGTTTCTCTCTTTCCTTTTCAAGACTTGCTTTAAGTTTGTTCAGTTGGTTCAAGCTAAAAGACCCACTCTCAGGAAACCCATGTTCTTTTGACCAAATATGCAAATAATCAAGACAACCTTGACCATACTTGCTGCGCATGGCTGCAGTGACTTCAGACTCTGGGGTCCACTGAGCCTCGCTCCTGGATTGGTTCTTTCCCATTTTCTCTAAAATGGTCAGCGCGCTGAATACCAACCTCTACGCGTCCGTAGGGTGAATTTTTTACTAGACGTTATTTTCGTCTCCTCTCCGTATTCATAAATACCCACGTTACTGCGACAATTTCAGCCCAGAACACACAATTTAGGAATACGGTAGGCTTTGCTCAACCCTCCTATTGACAAGTCCTCATTCATGCGAGGCGCATCAAGGACTAAATTTATTAGAATAAATGTCGTCCGACGTCTTCTACCTTCAGAATGACAGAATTGAACCAATACGGTGAGCCTTCAATCCCAGCCAGCGCGCTCATGATAACAGCTAGATACCAGAGTGGAGGTCACACCAGGGCACAGCAAGTAATGGAAAGGTTTTTGGTTTTTTTTCAATTTAAAGTGTTAGTATTAGTGTTTCAGTATCCTAGTTTCCCCCCTAGTTTTTTTTTTTTTTTCCTTTTCCCCCAAGCGAGACAGCCCCCTTGAAACAAGACAACTCACCACAACTTCTAGTAGCTCAGATTCGAGGCCTTAGCGCCGGCGTTTTCCAGCGAGAGCGATGCAGCCCTCTCACTCAAAGACAGAGATGAGGCAGGAAGGGAGTGCTCTCCCCGGGTGGCCAGCCGCTGGATCACTGTCGCAGAAAAAAGAACCGGACGAAAGGGCATGCCGACAACGCCAAATTGTTGTGGAATTTCTAATAGTCAAAAAGTCTTAAAGATATAAAAATCAACAGAGAAGTTGTCTTGAATCAAAGGTCTGATTTATTGAATCAATTGTGCACAATTGTCAAAGAGCTGTGTCCCTAACGGTGTCGTCTCGCCCTCAGCTCACAAATGTAAATTATACAGAGTATTTATACCACCAAAACAATCTTGCCAGTTTGGTCTAATCGAAGCGGCTTTGACGCCAGACACAAAAGACATAACAACATAACAGATAGTATTATGAAGGTTAGGTCAAAATGATCCATAATAATACAAATAAAGATTTATGCTAAAGAATGCCATAACAATTCCCCCCTTTTGATTACAATAAATCACATTTATTTTTAATCAACTCAACTTAAATCTTTATTTCAAAATCACGCATGGAAAAACATGAAAACATGTACCCAAAATCATCCCTGAATAAAACATTTCAAAAGAAAGAACACCTGATCAAAATAAAATCACAGGAATAACATAACTGTTGTATTCATAGTGATTATGGAACACATAGAAGAGAAAATAAAATACAACCTGATTCGTAGTATCGATTTAAATTACACGCATCATTAAAGTTTTCTGTTTTTTTTTCTCTCTTTTCTCATTTTATAATATTTTTTTTGTCTAATCAAAGTGCTCAGCAGCCCACTCCACGCCCAAGCCGTTGCTGGACGCGTCCGCGCCGTCAGCCGCCACCCAGAACATGAAATGGAACTCACTGAGGTTGAATTCTGCTCATCTGGAGCATAAGTTCTGTAATAAATGAGTCATCGTAAAACTTTTATCTTGAATGATTTCTTTTCAACGCATTTCCTGGATTTTCTGTTGTTGACGGAAACCTGGACTAAACCAGGTGACAACAGCGTGTTCACGGAGCTCCTCCCCCCTCGGTGCTCTTTCTTCAGCTCACCTCGAGCGTCTGGTCGTGGGGGCGGAGTCGCAGCAGTTTTTAAGGACAATTTTAAATGCAAGCTTTTACATTTTAGCAATTACTCTTCTTTTGAAATGCAGTTGTTTACAATAGAGCTTGCTCGTCCTGTTTTATGTGCAGTAGTCTACCGTCCACCTAAATATAATAAAGACTTTATTCAGGACTTTTCAGAATTTTTAGCTGATGTGGTCTCTAAATATGACCAAATACTTGTCTGTGGGGATTTTAACATCCATGTATGTTGTCCATCTGATCAGTTCGCAAATGATTTCAGACGCCTTCTGACATCTTTTGATTTAATTCAGTCTGTGGATGGACCTACTCACAATGCTGGTCACACACTGGACCTGATTCTTTCTCATGGGCTTTCTGTTTCCCTCGTTGAAATATCTGAGACTGTCCTCTCAGATCATCTGCCCATTATTTTCAATTTTCTGGCTCCACCTCCAGTCAGCAAGCCTCCTGCTCCAGCCTCCTGCCGTCGTATCATCACGTCCTCTACAGCTGAGGAGTTTACTGCTGCTTTTATAGACTCACAGTTTTTTACCCAGGAATGTGCTGTACCTGAATGCCCAGACACCCTCCTTTCATCTTTTTATAAAACATGTTCTGGGATCCTAGACACTATTGCTCCTTTTAAGCACAGGTCCACCAAGCCAAGGACCGATCCCTGGTTAAATGACACTACTCGTGCTCTTAGGCAGCGTTGCAGACAGGGCAGAACGACGGTGGAAAAAGGACAATTTACATGTTTCTCTGGACATACTGAGGGACAATCTTGCTCATTATCAGAGAGCTGTGAAAGAGGCTAAGTCCCAATATCTTGTCTGATAGTATATCTAGTAATGGTCATTCTCCCCGAGTGCTGTTCAGTACAATTGATTCTGTAGTGAATCCAGGCACTTTTTCCTTTGACTGACGCCTCAGTTTCCACTTGTGAAGATTTCTTTGCTTTTTTTGTTAACAAAAGTGGTGTCCTGTTCGACAGCTAACTAGCTGCAGCATTAGCTTAGACCTACCTATTGTTGCCACTCAGTCTGCTGTGTTTTGACCATTTTGATCAGTCTCACTTTCAATTTCTCACTGATGTAGTCAAACATATGAGCCGCAACAAAACTGTCCGCTGGACCTTGTACCAACCAAGTTGCTAAAGAAGGTGTTCAGCACTGGTTGGGCCTTCCCTCTTGGTTTTAGTCAACATTTGTCTTAGTTCAGGATGTGTCCCAAGTGCTTTTTAAACATGCCATAGTTAGGCCTCTTCTTTAAAAAACCTAATTTGGATTCTTCAGTTTGTATCTAATTTTAGACCTGTTTCTAACTTGTCTTTTATTTCAAAAATTCTTGAAAAAATTGTTTTTATACAATTGCAGTCATTTTTAGACGAAAACTCTATTCTAGAGAAATTCCAGTCCGGGTTCAGGTCACGCCACAGCACGGAGTCTGCATTGCTGAAAGTTCACAATGACATTGCCCTTTCTGTTGATGCCAAATGTCCTGTTGTATTAGTTGCTGCTAGATCTAACAGCTGCTTTTGATACAGTGGCCATTCAGTCCTTCTGTTCCCGGCTAAACCACCATGTTGGCATTCGCGGTGCAGCACTTGAGTGGTTCACCTCATACCTGACCAATAGGACCTTCTCAGTACAGATAGGTGAACTATCATCCTCCACTGCTTCTCTGTTTTGTGGAGTACCCCAGGGTTCCATTCTTGGGCCTGTCCTGTTTTCACTCTATATGCTGCCCCTGGGGTCAATTATAGCCAAGTACAAGCTTGCGTTCCACTGCTACGCAGATGATATTCAAATATATTTACCTATAATGTCAAGGAAACATGACGCGCTTGAATCGTTGTTCAAATGTATAGCAGATATCAAGCTGTGGTTAGGACAAAATTTTCTGCATTTAAATGAAGAAAAAACAGAATATATTTTGTTTGGTGATTCTGCCCCTTAAATCTTGGCTCACTGACCTCAAGGCTCAGACCAACTGTTAAAAATCTCGGGGTCATTCTTGACAACGCTTTTAAATTTGACAAACAAATTGACAGCGTGGTCAGAGCAAGCTTTTTTCAGCTACGTCTTTTAACAAAAGTTAAGCCATTTTTAAACCGCAATGACCTTGAGAAAACGATTCATGCTTTTATCAGCTCTAGAATAGATTATTGTAATTCACTTTATGTTGGTGTCTCTCAGTCGTCCCTGAGTCGCCTCCAACTTGTGCAAAATGCTGCAGCACGATTTTTAACCAACACATCCAGACGCCAACACATCACCCCAGTCCTTTATTCACTCCATTGGCTTCCTGTTACTTTTAGAGTTGATTTTAAAATTTTACTTTTTGTTTTAAAGTTCTTAATGGCCTCGCCCCGCCCTACCTGGCTGAGCTGTTGGTGGTCCGAAATTCAAACCGGGCCTTGAGGTCATCGAATCAACTCCTTTTGGAAGTTCCAAAAACTAAATACAAACACTGGGGTGATCGGGCTTTCTCTGTTGCTGGGCCCAAACTTTGGAACAAACTGCCCCCTGATGTGCGCACCATTACTGACTTTGGTCTTTTTAAATCCAGGCTCAAAACATATTTATTCAGACTGGCCTTCAACACCTAGTAATGTTGTGACACATTATCATTATTTATATTTTGTTGTATTAATGTATTTTATTCTATTTTATTCTCCTATTTTACTGTTTTAGTATGATTTTAACTTGTTTTAATTTGATTTTACTGGGAAGCACTTTGGTCACTTTGAGTGTTGTAAAGTGCTCTACAAATAAATGTTGATTGATTGATTGATGTTGATCGTCAGAATCAGAAACATAATCGGGATCAGGTGGATACACAACAGCCTCAATGTCGTATTGATTTTGGACAAAATGGGAACTCACTATTTGACGCATAGCTTTTAACAGACAGGGGACCACACAGGAGCACAAGATCAAGATCATGCCTACAATTATGGCCAGATTGATGAGAACATGTCAAACATTTAACCTTCAATACACCCCCCCCCCCCCCGAAACAGGGAGAAGCAGCAGCAGGCTCAGGAGCCATATTAAAGCAAAACAATACCCGTGGATGTACGATGGGAGATCAATGAGTCAGTTCCGATTACCACGAGGCCTCAGCACACGGTCAGTAGGTTCAGGAATGCGGAGTTGTGTCCGTGAACCAGGAGGTCTCCCTCGTGGCTTGCGTCTGCTGGGACCCGCCAAACGGTCTGGTCCGGTCTCGGTGGTGGGGGCAGCGTTTGAGTCTACCCCTTGTTGCTCGGGAGCGGTGGTGCAGCCCTCGCCAGGGTCACACGATGGTTCCTCGAGTGGAGAAGGGACAACCCGACAATGCGAAGCGTGAATCCAGGTGCCCCGCTCTGCAACTTTCACTGCCGTGTCGGTGATGAGGAGAACCACGTACGGTCCCACCCAGCATTGCGAGTGCCAGTGTTTGCGTCTGGTTTCCTTGACCAGAACAGAATCTCCCACTCGGATATTGTGCAGTACAGCATCAGCTGCCGTTGGCAGGGCAGCTTTAACCTGTACAGAAATAGAAGACAAGAGTGCATTAAGTTCCTTACAATATGCCAAAACATTTGTATTTGTATTTATTCAGTGTGTTTATGTTGCACTTTTTCACCGAAGCAAGTTCCTAGTTTGTGAACTGTGTTCACAGACTATGGCAAT